>NC_069501.1:1128606740-1128731740 GCF_027579735.1 Bombina bombina
CCTAACGCACATTTGGCTTTAGCGCAGTTGATCTAGCACAGTGTCAAGGTAGAGCGTGATAACTAATAATCAATTGCATTTCTTCAGGGAGCCTGATAGAAGTCTATAGGAAGAAGACGTTAATCTAGCTGCGATAACCGAAGTCCTGAAGTTAGCGCGCCTGAGTCTTATGCTCGCGTGTTAACTTTTTACTTTCAGCTTGTAATACGCACGCTAATGCAGTCATGTTAGTTTTTTTACTTTTATGAGATTATGAGTGGAGTGCAAAATTGCGCTAACACAAGCATGATATTTGCTCTCCACTCGTAATAACAGCACACGTAAATGTGTGCTGGTATTTGCGGTAAAGCGCAATGCAAGCTTAAACTCGCATTCGCATTGCATGGATGCTTTTCACTCAATAGAGCGTGCTTCTATAGGCTCCAATGGGAGCCTTATTCTCATGCTGTAAGACACGGCATCAGAACTAGCGCAGCAATGGGCAGCAATTTGAAATATATATGTGTATGAATATACACATATTAACACATAAATATATATGTATATAAGCATATACATTTATATTTACAGGGAACACAGTCCCCATAGACCGCAATCTAAAGGCACATTTTTTTATTTTACAAAACCAACACTACACTTTATTTTGGGGGCTTGCAGTAGCATTAACCAGCCACTTGTAATGACTGGTTATTTATTGTGCGCCTGTAAATGGGTGAATTTGCCCGTTTACGGGCGCACAATAAATAAGCGCTCCACTTGTAAACTAGCCTTTAGTGTTTGAGATGAGAAAAAAAAAATGAGCGCGTCACTTGTAATCTGGCCCATAAATTGGGAAATTACACTTTTAGTTTAATGTACTGTTAAGTAATTTGCTAAAAGCCAGTATGCTGATTGATTAGTCTGAAAAAAACGTGTTATTTATCCTGCGTTCACATTATGTTCACTGCACCAAATTATCCCTGCAGTTCTGTTGTGTAATTTGACTAAGGAACTGTGACTGCTGTCCAAAACTACACTGGAATACATCTTCTCTTTGACAAAAGACATGATCAAAAAATAATCCACTGACTAAAAGCAATTGTTTTTGTAAGCTTGACAAATAAACCTCATACATGAAACAGTAATCCAATGCCTTGCACAGGGAATTTGTAATACTGACATTTGTAGCTGATTTCCAGCCAATATGATTACTTTATCTTTTTTTAAGAAAATGAAGTGTTCTTGTCTAAACTAAACAATGTGAGCGCATGTTTATTGGGCCAATAAAAGATATCTCAGCCTGCAACCTTTAAAACATCTATGAATCCCACAGCTTTATATTTGACAAAAACATTTTTTATTGAACTTTTTTTATGAATATTTTTTATAGATTCATTTATGCCAGAAAATCAATCCAAAAATTGGTAGATTATGATTGAACCCGTGAAAATGAAACAAGTGGTATTGGTCAGAAAATACTAATATTTATTAAATAACTATTTTTATGTCAGTGAGTCTGATAATGGTAATAAGGTAATTCAAAACAATTCTTAATTCCATTACAAGGTACATGAAACTTATCTCTTCTTCTGAGGTCAATTAGGGACAGATTACAATGTAGAAACAATTTCAGTGTGAACTATAGCATTGTAAAAGTAACTGTTTTTTCCTACAGGGTTTAAAGAAGTTGTCATTCATATTCGGAAAAATCTGTATTACTCCAAATATTGCCTAATTTGTTCATTCGGCACAGAACCGAATGAACGAATGTCAGCCTGCGTGAATTAAAAGAATAACAAATTAACATATTTAAGAAATTAATATTTGTTCATTCTTTATTCTTTTCATAAAAAAACACTAACCTAAGCTATTAACCCCTAGACCACCACAACCCACATCGCAAATACCCACTACACTAAACCGCCACGACCCCCACCACAAAAACGTGCTACACTACTTAACCCCTAATCCGTCACAACCTCCATGGCAAAAACCTGCTTCACTAAACCGCAACACTACTTAACCCCTAAACTGCCACATACCCCATCGCAAAAACGTCCTACACTACTTAACCCCTACACTGCCACAACCTCCATCATAAAAGCCCCTGTCACGGCCCTGTCTGGGATTGAACCTGGGGCTTCTGATTAAAGTGGGCATTCCAGACTTCAACCTCAAAAGGGCATTCCTGTCTTCAGCCTAAGTTGGCACTTTGTTCCTGACCTTCCAGTGGGCACTCCAGTCTCGGCCTTAGAGTGGGCAATTCTGTTCCTGGCCATATTGTGGGTATTACCTCCAATTCTAGCTTTGGAGTGAGCACACCTGCTCACCTATCCTGCTTTACATATCCGATCCTTCAGTGTCCTGTACAATACAATTTCATGATTCAGACAGAGCATGCAATTTTATACAACTTTCCAATTAACTTATCTTATCAAATATGCTTTGTTCTCTTTAATTGAAGAGTAAAACTAGATAAATAATGTTTCAAAACACTGCTGCCATAGAGCAATAAAGACACGTGCACACTCCTTATATGCCTACCTAGTTTTACTCTTCAATAAAGGGTACCAAGAGAACCACGCAAATTTGAAAAGAGAAAAAAATTGGAAAGTTGTTGTGGTAATTAGAAGGCCGCTAATTGCAGCTGCGCACCACACTTCTATTATTCCTGGCAGTGAAGGGGTTAATCAGGTAGCTTAAAAGGTTAAGGTTAGCTTTATTGTAGAGATTAGCCTCCTACCTGACACTCCCACCCCCTGATCCCTCCCCAGCAGCTCTCTTACCCCCCCCCCCCCCCCCCCCCCCCCCCCTGGTCACCCCCATCTTAAGTACTGGCAGACAGTCTGCCAATACAAACTTTTTTTTTTTAACATAATTTTTTTTATTTTGTTTCTGCAGTGTATGATTGCCCTAATCTTCAAACCTCCCTGATCCCTAACTATTGCTGCCATCTTAGTTACTGGCAGCTATCTGCCAGTACCTGAAAAATGTTTTTAAAAAAAATAAAAAATAATAATAATATTTTTTATTTTTTTGTAACTGTTCCATAGCGTAGTGTCCCGTCCCCCCACCCGCAATCTTTATATTATAGGGTTCCCCACACCCCCTTTTCCTTAGTGTAGCTGCCCCATCCCTCCCTGTCCCTTAAAAAAAATCCTAGCGTAGGGCACCTCTCACTTTCTCCCACTCCCGCCCACCTCCCCTGCTGGGAGGCGGGAGATGCCTCAAGCTTCAGGAGCTCCAGATCTCGGCTGTAACTTAACAGCCGAGATTACTGGAGCATCGTGAAGTGACAACGTATATATACGTTGTGTGGTACGATAGCTAAAGTACCACACAATGTAAATATACGCCGTTTTGGGTGAAGGGGTTTAAAATTAATGCTCTATCCGAATCATGAAAGTTTAATTTTTACTTTATGGTCCCTTTAAGAGACAAGGAGGTGCTGTAGGCATCCATTTCCCTCTTTGTATCAGTACAACATAACCTCTTATTTCATTCCCTACAGTCTCTATGTTGTGCTAATACTATAAAGAACATGTTATTTTGTTATCACTGCTGTACCAGTAAGACACAAAGTGATATTCTCCAGGTAGCAGAGCTTCAGTTCTTCTCTTCTCTGCTCATTTTAAAGCCTCAATCATTTGCAAATAAATCCAGCACCCAACAGAAGTGACAGTGCACATGCATAATAATTCAGACAAGAAGGGACAGTGCACATGCATAATGATTCAGACAAGAAGGGACAGTGCACATGCATAATAATTCAGACAAGAAGGGACAGTGCACATGCATAATAATTCAGACAAGAAGGGACAGTGCACATGCATAATAATTCAGACAAGAAGGGACAGTGCACATGCATAATAATTCAGACAGCGCATGAGCAGCGTAACTTTCTTCTGGCACCATAGCTATAAAGCATCAAGGCACAGGTAGACTTTAAAAATGTAGCTGCTCCTCGGGGGACTAAAAAAATTGACATTAAAGTGTCCATTATTTTTTCTATAACTTTGCTGGAAATCAGTTTAAATACTGGACTGTCCAGTTTAATCTATGGGGATAGGGATAAACTGGCACTACACTGGTTTTAAGTAAGAAAAAGAATCATTAGATTCCGGTGCTACCCCTTGGAAACAATTGGTTAACAAAAGGGAGAAAAAGGATAGACAGGGGTTTGTATAGCACTCATACTTACTTATGTGGGTATGAAGTTAGTTAAAAAAAACTATACTTTAATTATTTGTTTAAAAGATATGGGGTAACAACCCCTACCGTTACACACAAACCACTACCTAATATCATGAAACTAAACTAAACTAAAAACAAGCCAACAGTCACTTCTCTGTTTCCTGGCCGATAGCAGGAAACGTCGGCATCAGGTGGCTGAAGTGACTGACCGGCAATATACAAAATATTTAGAGCAAACGCGTTTCGGCTATGACCTAGCCTTTCTCAATGCTATATTTTGCTGACAGTTAGTGAACCCGAGGCTGCCGGGTGAGCGGACTTTTAAACCCATTCTCGGACCGAGAATTAGCCAATTGGGTGAGTCTTTGAGAAGACGCCTTCTTAGTATCCAATGGTTACGCTGGGTGAGAGACGCCTACACACCTGATTGGACTATATGGCTGAGAAGTGTATTGGGTATGTCGCGCATGCGTGTTACTCCACTAATAGCCTCTATAGAGGATCACTTGTATGACAACTGCTATATTTCCAAACAATATATATCTATGTTAATTAAACAAGTAAGTATCGTCTTCCAACGTAAACCATTCAAAACCTAAACTTCAACAATATTATACACACACGATTCCAGTATAGCGATTATTATGTACCCAAGCTTAAATAGTGCTATACCGTTATAAAGTTTTTACAGCACTAATAACAGCCACAATACCAATGTTAGCCATATGTTAAACCAAATAATGCTAACCACTGTACATTAAAAGCTTTATTCTGATGATAAAGAATTATCACATAAGTATCTGGCCAAACTAAAGTATATTGGGTTACATACTTGGTTATAATAATTCCCACAAAAAATAATATTTCTTGGAATTTATGTGGGTATGATCCAATTTATAACCTCCATATATAGCGATAGTAATTGGTGTGAAAAGTGAGTTCTTAGGCTTAATCCTCACTAGTTTATCACCAAATGTCTGCTTAGTAATGTACAGGTGACGCAATGGTATTACGTCTAAGGCTACAATATTGGTTTTTAATTCCGCTATTAATGGCATTAATATGATACTTGGGAAACCACAGACTTAGAATCCTACGGTAAATATCTTTTAATAATTATTGATTATTTACATTGTGGTTCTAAAAGAAAAAGTTTACCTAGATATATATTTTCTTTCTGGGTCCCAATCTGTACACACATAGTATTGACCAGATATCCTAGATCTTGAGGATCCTGGTCAGGCATATATTATGCACAGACTGGGACCAGCAAGCAGTGCTATAACGTTCCATACAAGAAGTGATCTCTTACTGCTATACATCTCATCAGATATATACCCAGTAATTGTTGTATTCATTCATACCATGAGGCATGACGGTATTTAAATTGAAAACCCATTTGGTTTCCAACTGTAACAATTTATCCTCAGTGTTGCCTCCTCTTATTCCGGGCTTCAATTTCTCTAGACCCCAACATTTTAGGGCATTAGGTTTCCCATTATGACATTGTAAGAAATGCCTAGCGACACTGGTAATTTGTTTAGATTTGTCTACATCTCTTTGAGCTGTTCTAATATTACTTAGGTGTTCAGTTATACGTGTACACATACTCCTTGTTGTCATTCCTATGTAATATAGATTGCAGCTACAGGATATACAGTAGATAACATTTGTACTTTGACAATTTATATGTTGTTTGATATTACAGGTTCTTCCAAATCTATCCACTATTTTTTGTTTTTTAACCATGTGTTGGCATACTGAACAGTGTCCACATGCTATGGAGCCCTCATATATAGGTAACTTCTTAGCATTTCTATCATAATGGCTTGTAACCAGTGTATCCTTGATATTTCTAGCACGTCTGTATGTCACTAGTGGCTTCTCTGTTATTAAGGGTTTTAATAGATCATCCCTAGTTAGGACATGCCAATGTTTAGTCAGGATCTCGATGATTTGATCACTTTGTGCGGAATAAGTGGTAATACATCTTAAGGGGGTATTTTTCTCCTTAATTTTAGGGGTGAGTAATTCTGTTCTATCTTTAAGTAATGCTCTGTTATATGCTCTGGCAAGCAATTTTTTTGAATAGCCTCTTTCCAGTAACCTTTGTCTTAGTTCTCTAGCAGCTATTTTAAAATTCTCAATGGTGCTACAATTTCTCCTTAAGCGTATATATTCGCCCATCGGTAGTCCTCTAATAGTAGCAGGATGATGATGACTGCTTGCATGCAAAATATTATTAGTGGACGTGGGTTTCCTATATGCTTCAGTCACAATTGAATTATCAGTTTTTTCAATTGTGAGATCCAAAAACTCTACTTTAGACTTTTGTATATTGGATGTAAGATATAGTCCAAAAGGGTTTTCATTTAGTGTTGTAATGAGATCATGTAGGAGATTCTCAGGACCATTCCATATAAATAGAATGTCATCTATATATCTGGACCAGTGGGAGATATATTTGGTGAGATGTTTAAGATTGTCATTAAACACCACAGTTTCCTCCCACCAGCCCAGATATATATTAGCGTAGGTTGGGGCACACACAGTGCCCATCGCTGTCCCACAGGTCTGTAAATAGAACTTATCATCGAATACGAAGAAATTATGAGTTAGAATAAACTCTATCATATTCAATAAAAATTCTTTAACCTCCTCACTCATACTGGTATTTTGATTAAGAAAGTGTGACACCGCTCTACATCCCCAATGTGTTTTTATACTCGTGTAGAGCGATTCCACGTCACAAGTTACCAGTACTGAATTGCTGTCAATGTTGATCTCATTAAGTTTGTTTAACAAATGCATCGTATCTTTGGTGTGCGATGGAAGTGATTCAACAATATATCTTAATCTTGCGTCTATGTATTTGCTGGCTTTTTCAGTAAGGGAGCCTATTCCAGACACTATTGGTCTGCCTGGTGGTTTACGTGCATCCTTATGTATTTTGGGCAGCAAATACAAAGTAGCTGTTTTTGGTTCTTTTACTTCTAGAAATTTAAATTCCTTCTGATCTATAACACCATTGTCAAGGGCTGAACGAATCAATTTATTATAACTGTTGAGAAACATCTCTGTAGGGTTACATAGAAGTGGCTTGTAATTAGATGAATTGTTAAGCTGACGTAATGCTTCCTCCCTATACATCGTGTCAGGCCAAACAACAATGTTGCCGCCTTTGTCACTGCTTTTTATTTGTAAACCTTTCATATTTTTCAATTGTTTCAGGGCTTTAATTTCTTCATTAGATAGATTATGATTGTTAATGCCACTATTGTCCTGTATGTCTAAAATATCTTGACATACAAGATTAAGAAAGGTCAGTGTATTATATGACGTATGATTAGGAGGTACAAATTTGGACTTAGTTTTTAAGATAGTTCGCCAACTAGTGTCCTCATGGTCAGAATTACAGCTAATGGCTTCATCTAACAAAGCAATTAAATCATTAATGGCAGCTTGATCATTAGCATTAAAGGTGTCAGATTCAGAGTTACTGAAGTATTTTTTAAGGAGAATTTTCCGAGTGAATAAGTGAATATCCTTTATAGCCTCAAATTTGTTCAAATTTGGTGTGGGTATGAATGATAAGCCTCTTTTTAGGACAGATATTTGTGCATTAGAGAGAGTAACATCAGAGAGATTAATTATGTTCAATTCTGGAATGTCTACTTCTTTTTGTGTTGTGATTTGTGACTGAATTTTACTTGTCTGCGGGTTCTGGTTCCGATTTTTGCGGCCCCTTCTGGTTCTCCGCCTAAAGGGATATTGGTGTTATTAATTTTATGAGGTACAATTCTATTTTTCAGAATAGTTCTAGGTAAGGTTTCGCCATCAGATAAATCTACATCTGTACTATCACCTTCTCTGTCTGATGTGTCTGCATCTAGACTAGCGGTCTTATTCTGCCCCCAAGAGTAGATTGTATCAGAAGAATAATCATTGAGATCTCTATCAATCTTACGTTCTTTCCTCTCTGAAATAAAACGTGCAAACTTCTCAACTTCTCCCTTAGTTTTATTATATGACTTTTGAAACTCTTCATTTAATTCATATTGTTTAAGTTCATCGCACAGTTTGGAAATGCCCTCATTAATATCATTTAATTTATCTAATTCATATTCAGTTAGATATCCCATTAATTTAAGCGAGCATTCAGTCAGGGCACTTTCCCATTTGATTTTAAATTCAGGTTTATAATCATTGAAAGAGGGAAACAATTTCAATCTTAGGCCTCTTGGAATGACACTGTTATCTTTATAAAGAAAGAAAATATATATCTAGGTAAACTTTTTCTTTTAGAACCACAATGTAAATAATCAATAATTATTAAAAGATATTTACCGTAGGATTCTAAGTCTGTGGTTTCCCAAGTATCATATTAATGCCATTAATAGCGGAATTAAAAACCAATATTGTAGCCTTAGACGTAATACCATTGCGTCACCTGTACATTACTAAGCAGACATTTGGTGATAAACTAGTGAGGATTAAGCCTAAGAACTCACTTTTCACACCAATTACTATCGCTATATATGGAGGTTATAAATTGGATCATACCCACATAAATTCCAAGAAATATTATTTTTTGTGGGAATTATTATAACCAAGTATGTAACCCAATATACTTTAGTTTGGCCAGATACTTATGTGATAATTCTTTATCATCAGAATAAAGCTTTTAATGTACAGTGGTTAGCATTATTTGGTTTAACATATGGCTAACATTGGTATTGTGGCTGTTATTAGTGCTGTAAAAACTTTATAACGGTATAGCACTATTTAAGCTTGGGTACATAATAATCGCTATACTGGAATCGTGTGTGTATAATATTGTTGAAGTTTAGGTTTTGAATGGTTTACGTTGGAAGACGATACTTACTTGTTTAATTAACATAGATATATATTGTTTGGAAATATAGCAGTTGTCATACAAGTGATCCTCTATAGAGGCTATTAGTGGAGTAACACGCATGCGCGACATACCCAATACACTTCTCAGCCATATAGTCCAATCAGGTGTGTAGGCGTCTCTCACCCAGCGTAACCATTGGATACTAAGAAGGCGTCTTCTCAAAGACTCACCCAATTGGCTAATTCTCGGTCCGAGAATGGGTTTAAAAGTCCGCTCACCCGGCAGCCTCGGGTTCACTAACTGTCAGCAAAATATAGCATTGAGAAAGGCTAGGTCATAGCCGAAACGCGTTTGCTCTAAATATTTTGTATATTGCCGGTCAGTCACTTCAGCCACCTGATGCCGACGTTTCCTGCTATCGGCCAGGAAACAGAGAAGTGACTGTTGGCTTGTTTTTAGTTTAGTTTAGTTTCATGATATTAGGTAGTGGTTTGTGTGTAACGGTAGGGGTTGTTACCCCATATCTTTTAAACAAATAATTAAAGTATAGTTTTTTTTAACTAACTTCATACCCACATAAGTAAGTATGAGTGCTGTCCAGTTTAATACCAGACACCTGTCATTCCTAACAACAATGCACCAGTGTTACAAGAGTAAAGCTGAGCAGAAAGGAACGCTGAGTAAACATTTCCTCCGAAATTATTTGTGTGCTTGTTAGTATACAGTTCTGTATTTAGGCCTTGAAAAGTCATGGCAGGGGACTATGTACCATTTTTAGCAGCCTTAGGTTTTTTTCAATGTACAGCATTACTGTTTCTGATGTTCAGCAACTGTACACTTATCTGATTGTCTTTCCAGATGCTGTATTTACCAGTGGGCATGTTACAGACTATTTATTTGTTGGAAACATTGTTTACACTGTAAGTACAGATTGCTTAAACAATTATCCAGTTTTATTGACATCCAGCCTCTAAGTTGTTTTCATTTTTATTTCTCTGTTTATATTTGCAGTATGTTGTGGTGACGGTCTGTCTAAAAGCTGGCTTAGAGACCACCGCATGGACAAAGGTAAGCCACAAACATCCCTATAAATACAGTGGTTTCCTTGTACATAGATAAGGAGTTAGGCTTGAAATAGCACATGGAAAACAAGTGATGATACCTGCTGGTTAACTCCTTAGCTGCTAGTCCTCACTGGCAGCTAGAGGGTAGGACAGATGAGACCTAAAATATGAAACAGAACATAGGGACAAGACATTAGTTGTAATGGGTTGTTGTGACCATAGAGGTATCACTTGATACAGAACAAAACCTGGTGAATGCGTGTAGCTGTGAGGTATCTCTCCACCAAAGTGTCCTACAGCCTCTCTTCCCTGCTGTGTCACTCAGAAATCTAAATCTATAAAAATAATACAGGAATAATTCTTGTACAGTATTTTACACAGGCATGGGCACAAATTAATTTGTTATTCGATTGCAAAACAAATTGACACATTGTAACCACTTTTATCTGAAATTTGTTCATTCATTTATTTCTTCTTTTAGTTTCTCAATTTACAAGATAGGGGAAACTAAATAAACCAATAAAGAAATGAGCGATTTCAGATAAAATTAGTTATAATTCATGCTTTTTTGCAAATGAATAACAAAAACATTTTTTTTCACATTTGGCAGCACCATGGTAGAATTAGGAACATTAAAATAAAAATATACTCAAGTAAGCAACTGATAAGAGTTCACCTTATTCAGAGCAGCAGCAGATGTAAACCCCTATCAAATGGACTGGGCTCCCAGGAAGTCGATTTCTGCTGTCGCCAATTATTTACGTAGCTTTTCTATAGCCAGTAGTACAGTATTAACATGTTTAATATAGATGGCGATATCAACAGGCAAAAGCAGCTATTTCAATTTACAAAAAGTGAAGGAGCTATTTGTAAACAATTTAGTATAATCCAGCAGGTAAAATAGATCATTAGGAACATAAACCGGAGAAAGATTTTAATATTAATTTTAATATTGTGTGGTTTGGAAGAAGTTGTTCATTCATGTTTAATAATGAAAATGGCTTTTATGGGTCCTGGTCAGAGGATATAGTTCCATGAGAGACATCTTCTTTTACAAAGTACTTTTGATGTCACTTATACGTATGGTCATGTTGATGCTAAAGACTCATATATCTGCATTTTTCACCTTACAGTTCAGTCACCTGGCCGTTTGGGGGAGTATGCTGATGTGGCTGGTATTTTTGGGTGCCTATTCTTCAATCTGGCCCACCATTCCCCTTGCACCAGATATGCTTGGACAGGTATGGTTATACTTTATAGAATGGTAACAAAAATGTAAAACAGACTCACAACTGATTTGAAGACACTTATTTACCATTAAACCAAAAAAAACTTCATTCAGTCTGTAGTTTAAAGATGGCAGCTGTCTGTGCTGGCAACATTATTGTAAGTACAATTTTATATTACTAATTATTTATGCAAAAAAGCCATTTGTAATATCTATAACTTTTAAAAGTTTGGGGTAATTTCCATGTTATTTTAAAGGTAACGTGTTTTAAAATGGAAGATGTGATAAACATATGTCTATTTATGCTTATGTTACTTTTCTATGCATCTAATAATATTAACAGCCAAAAAAATAACACTTGGTTAAGAAGTGTTGTATGAGGTCTCAGTTGACTAATCACTACTTCATTATAATTATTGATTCCTTCTCTTTTTGCTGCAGGGCTAGTAGTTATAGACTTTCTGGGTGAAAATGTTTAAAGTTTATTACTGTTTTCTTTATTTTAAAGAGATAGCTTGTCAGTTTGGCTCCTCAGCTGCTAACAGTTCGTGTAATCATCATCATATAATGCTCTAAAGCTCTTCCCTTCAGTTTTCTGCTTGATGTTTTGTCACTCCTGTTTGTATTCTTACCTCTTTACTCACTTCCCTTTCCTCCCCATAGAAAATGATGGTATGATCTCTGATCAAGGCCACCTAACCAAGACTAAGGGCCTGATGAAAAAATCTTTTGAGGTTTTTTCGAGCATTATATTGTAATGTAGGTGACGCCACATCCAAATCTCTGCATAGCGTTTCCAATTTAAAGACCGACTTTCTACATTTTTTTAAAGGTACCTTACAGTTCAGAGTAGACTTCTTAAATATTCTCACCAGAGCTGAGAGCTTCAGATCATCTGGCCCCAAATCTTCCCCAAGAAGCTTAGAGCTATTGCTACATTTCTTGTCTTCTTTTCTATGCAAGTTTATTCTCATCTGAGGCAAACTCTTAGGGTTTTTTGCAGAACAAGCGTCTGTCACATATGGCCCACATACTCAATTTGGGATCCAATAACATCTCCCCTCTCCCACCCAATGTCTCCATAAAACTTCCTCTAGAGGTTACACCCTTCCTACTTTTGGTTATCCTATCTGTAGTAATATCTACTTTCTTGAATCTAGTTGATCCATGTATTTAATTTGTCAACTCCAGATTTGCTTACACTCTACCGTACACTCCACAACTACTCTGCTGCACATTTCAGTCACTAGATCAAACAGGTACTTGTTTACACCTAAGCAACGAGTGAAAAATGTTTCTTTCAAAAATCTTCAAGAGGAACGTTTTACCAGTTCATGCCATCATCACATAAAAGAATAACTATCCCCAAGAAATTGATTAGATGTATAGAGAGAAAAAAATATTTCTTATTTATTTTGATTGAATTTGTTTGAAGCATGCCTGCTTGTTCCATGTGCCCTAGAGAGCCCAAAAAGCAAATTCTATAACCTAAGTTTCCTTTAAAATGCTTGGCTACAATTAAGTAAAATAAAATAAACATACCAGAGTTTTGCAAACTGACAGTTTCTGGTGTACTGTGTCCTTCCTTCACATACAGATTCCAGTCAAAAAATTGCCTTTCTAAAATTATTTGAGGGATCTTGCAGCACTGACGATGTCTTCGAAAATTTTACGCCAAAGGGGGGAGCTTTAGATCATCAAATACGGTGCCAATCTACTGTAAAGCGGACTTTATGTTAACTTTTTTACCCCTTAATTCACCTTCTTGCTTGTGGCATCACATTAATTAATTAAAAATTAAAAGTAGTATCTTATACTGTTAAATGAGGAAGCAGAAAAAATATGCATGCACTGAAGAATATGATCAGTATAGCACGTAATGTGAGATCTAATGAAACGTATTAGTAGAATCATTCAGTGCAAGTTTACATACTTAAAAAGAACAGGTGGTGATACCTCACCAAGCCTCTGAGAGCCTCAGAGATTATTTTAGGTCAAGGTTCTATATCACTTAAACACTTGCAATAACATCTGCAAATTTGTATTTCTAATTATCACCTTTTAGCTCACCAGTATCATATTAGAACAAATGGAAAACTCAAAGAGAATTGCAGGCTGGAGGCAATTTGATAGAAAAATATGGTTGCAAACTTTAGAATAAGATTATAGGGGGCTGTGAGTAATGTCTTGTTTTGCCGTCTTCCTCAACAACCTACTAACATATATCACACATCAGCAGCTTTACGTTGCAGAGCAAGCATACTTTCATAGCATGTTAGAAACTGGACTGAGAGTGCCCACAGTCATAGTTCCTATTCATAATATCATCCCAATGACAATATTGCCTGGGTAATAATACTGAGGTTGCTACAACAATATTGCACTGAATGTATTTTTAATGCAGTAATGTTGCACCAAGAATTTCAGCTTTGCAGTCATAATGGAGTGGAAGTACAATATGTTTACTGCTTAGATGCTAAAGAAGGTTCCAACAAATGTCACGCCAGTGATATGGGGCCTCATGATGTAAAGGTCTCCACTCTGGTCAGATGATCTAAGACATCTCATTAGTACTGTGAGGTCCCTCAAATAATTCTGTAACAGAAAATATTAGCATTAGAGTTGTTTATCTTGCTATGCAAGGTTCTGGGTGTGAAAAAGAGACACATTGTAATATAATGTTCAAAAAAGCCCCCGAAGATGTTGATTTCTCCCTATGCTGGCGAGTTTTTGATCATCTGGTCCATTATGAACATGGTATTGGTGCAGCACAGATGTGGGCAAATATACTAAGTCATGCATGAAGGTCACTTCTAGGATAAAGGTAGAAATTACTACAGCTATGTTCATTCAGGTCATGTAGGGGATTGGAGAATAAGTTATTGAAGTTGTTCAATATCATGGAGATTGGGTAGAAGTAATGTAAATAAAATTAAAAGTGTTAGGTCCATGAGAGTAAGGAGGGATTTAAAGTTTTGTAACTGGATATGAAAGAGGTTAAAGGGGCAGGATGATTGAATGGTCCAGGAACCTAAGTGAATGTATGGAAGTGTCAGAGAGACAAAATTGTTTGTGAGTTGGGAGAAAAATGAATTATGGTTCTATATGGTACATTAGGAGCGATTGTGATATAAGGACTAGTTAAAGTTACGATGTAGTCAATTTATCTCTCTCCACTAGCAGAGCTATGAGAGCTTCCTTTGTTGACCAATAAGCAGGAAGTATACAATCAGTACTGCAGTATTATATATATATATATATATATATATATATATATACATGGTAGAATTTTTTTTGTTTGAGTAGAATATCCCTTTAAGTAATTAATCTAAACTACGCTGGCAAAGTCATTTTCTTCAAGAAAGATTGGACATTCTTTCTAGTGAAATTATAAATTAAATGAATTGACCTTTTCAGCTGCTCTCATTTAATTATTTTGCAGAAGTAATTCATTAATTTTCTCATTTACCAAATGAGATAACACCCTTCATTTAGCAGTATCTATTCAGTAGGGATTATTAAAGTAATTTAATGAGCCAATATTAAACTGACATTGTACTTGCAGAGATCTTTGTCTTTTGTATAGGCTGCAGAAATTACATTTCCAAACTATCCTTGAAAAATGTCTTAGTCATAAATATAAAATGTTTGCTAATTACATAATCTTTGCAAGCAGTAAAAATCCTAAAGGTTGAAAATACATTTATGCTATTCTGTAATATATAGTGGATTTTAGCATTTTGTGATTGAGTAGAACATGGGGCATATTTATCAGGCGCCGAATGGAGCTTGATGCCCCGTGTTTCTGGCGAGCCTGCAGGCTCGCCAGAAACAGCAGTTATGAAGCAGCGGTCACAAAGACTTCTGCTCCATAACCTGTCCGCCTGCTCTGAGCAGGCGGTCATACATTGCCGAAAATCAACCCGATCGAATACGATCGGGTTGATTGACACCCCCTGCTGGCGGCCTATTGGCCGCGAGTCTCCAGGGGGCGGCATTGCGCCAGCAGCTCTTGTGAGCTGCTGGTGCAATGCTGAATACGGCGAGCGTATTGCTCGCCTTATTCAGCGAGGTCTGTCGGACCTGATCCGCACTGTCCGATCAGGTCTGACAGACCTTGATAAATATGGGCCTATGTATTTAAATATCTCCATTAAATACAGCGGAAATCCTAGATATTCAGACTTTAGTGAGGTGTTAACAGCTTTGTCTATTTGTGTGTATTGCATATTCTGAATGGTGTATTCTACTTGTGTCAATGTTGTGTTTATTTATTACTAAGGGGCATGAAGCTCAAATCTTAAATGGACATGGACACCCAAAATGTTTCTTTTATGAATCAGATACGATATGCAATTTTAAACAGCTTTCCATTTAACTTCTATCAATTTTGCTTTATTCTCTTGGTATACTTTACTGAAGGAGCAGCAAAGCACTACTGGGAGCTATCTGAACACATTGGTAAGCCAATAATATGAGGTATATATGTGCAGCCACCAATCAGGAGCTAGCACCCAGCTCCTGAACCTACCTTGGTATTCTTTTCAACAAAGGATACCAAGAGAACCAAAACAAATTAGATAAGATGTCAATTGGAAATTTGTTTAAAATTGTATGATCTATCTTAATCATCAAAGAAAATGTTTGGGTTTCATGTTAAAAAATGTTTAATTATAATACTTTGCATTGCACATTCATTAGTTGTTTGGAACAGTTCACTACTGTGTTTTTCACTGCCCCTTGAGAAGCTTAAATTCAATCTTGACATCAGTGCAGGAGCTCATTTACATATGTTACTAAATGGCCACAGTAAAGGAAATAAAATAAACATACACAAAAGGATTTTCAAGTACTATGCCCTTGGTCTGTAGAACAATGCAAATGATTGTGGTAATTGCTTTAAAAAATACTAGGTGGATGATTGGCCAGTGATAGGTGAGTACAAGTAGGTGATACTCCTCACTGGCTCACCAAAGGTTTCCTGGCCTGGAGCTGTAATGTTTGCGGCTTTCCAGCGGAACATAACCTGTTTATTTACCATAGGTAGGATTAATAATGCACAAATGACATCTTCTAATGAATTTCAGCATGCATTTTTTTAATAGAATATCTATGCAGAGAAGAATAGTTAAGTCCTCAAGTTTTCATTGCACATATAGGGCTAGATTATGGGTGGAGCGCTAACAGGTACAAGCTAAAAGGGGTTTATTGCGGGTGTTTGCATGCGTCAGTTTTTTTGCTCATATTATAACTTGAAAGTAAATGTAATCGCTTGAGCGCAACTGAAGTTAATGCGCATCGGGTTAGTGCAACCTCAGAGCTCTAGTTTCACAAAACAAAATAAGTGTAAAAATCATTAAAAATACACTAAAATTTTTACTTACACTCATAATAAGACCATCAAATAAAAATTATTTTTACAAAAATTGCATAAGAAAGTTATAAGAGCTCAAACAGATGAGGTTAGGTGTTAGGGGAAAAAAGGCTGCAAAGGGCTTTAACACAGATTTACATACATATACATGTCTAAAGGTGTATATATACTGTATATATATATATATATATATATATATATATATACAGTATATGTGTGTGTGTTTTTATATGTGTGCACATATGTATTTATATGTGTATATATGTATTTACAGACATATATACACATATAAACACAAATACATATATATATATATATATATACTGTATGTATATATATATATATATATATATATATATATATATATATATATACAGTATATGTATGTATATGTGTGCATTGGAGCCCGTTGCAGTTAAGTAGATGAAAACATGTTAAAGCATAATTTTGCAATATTCATTTTTAATGAAGTGTTATACTGTGTGTTTATTGTAAATATTTGACATTCAAATGTTCTGCAAATAGCAGAATATGTTCTATGTATTAAAAATAAATATATATATAATTTTTTTTATTATTATTATTTCATGTCAGGTTGGCGCCCTTGAGAATATGCGATGGGGTTTATGCATGAGTAGAGTAATAGTTTTTTTCCACTGTTTTTGTTCCATTGATTTCTACATGCACATGTACTTTCACATTCATCGGGTTAGTGTGCGAGCGAAAACAATTTTCTTTCAACTTGTAATACATGCACTACCCAACGTGCGCAAAAAGATTACTTCTAGCAGAGTTAACAATCCACTTGTAATAGGGCCCATGATGTTTAAGTATTTCTTTTATGGTTAAAAAATAAAAACAACCACCCACATTTTCGCTATAGAAAATACTGGAGGCGTTACCATAGATCATTCAAAAACTACAAGATAAATGGGTGTGCGCTACGTTTTCTAATGGGTTAGAATAGCATTGAATATGAAAACAGAAAGAGGATTCCTTTCATGAATTGTGACAGTCAAATAATGTTGGATGCATAAATATCCACTTCTGGGTAATTTTTTTTTGCTTTTCTACATTAGAGCTTAAAGTGAATGTAAATTTAGATGATAATGTGCCCGGTTTTTAAAAATCTGATTAAAAACAGGGGCACTTTAATTAATCAAAATTTACATTTCACTTGTGTTGTGAAAATACTTACCTTTTAATCTTGACAGCCGCTGCATTGCTTCCCCCGCCGGTCGCAAAGCCTCAAATGAGGAATCCGGCTTCTTCCAATCACGACGTTGAATCAGACACTGATTCCCCTGGGGGGAAGCTGTGATTGGAGGATGACCGATCCGTCATTTCTGACGTATGAAGAGGCTTGCGACGACCGGGGGAATCGCTGGAGCGTGTGTCAAGATTAAAAGGTAAGTAGTTTCACAACACGAGTGAAATGTAAATTTTGATGAATTAAAGTGCCCCTGTTTTTAATCGGATTTTTAAAAACCGGACACTTTATCATCTAAATTTACATTCACGTTATTCAAACTTTAACAGACTTTTATTGCTTTAGAAACAAATATAATCCAAAAAACTTAAAATAAATCATGGAACATCTTAAAGGTTATGTAAGGTTAAAGCATGTTGCTCAAAGATCAGTAAATATAAGGCTATGCATTTTTTAAAGAATAAATTGTTGTTTCTCTCAAAGCATATTTGTGGTTTTGGAGCTTCAAAGCAGCTGCTATCGACATATTGTAACGTAATACTCCAGACAGCTTCTGAGACAAGTACAGCTCACTAAAACGCTGGTCATTAGTAGTATATTCTAGTTTAATTCTCAGAGAAACTCTATACATTTGGCAATAAAAAAATAAGTGATACGACAAAGCCAAAAGAAATGCAAAGCATGTTCTTTATTTCCTAAAGCAGTAGATGTTGGAAAGGTTCAGTTTCTATATATTTAACTCTTGGCTCTTTATAAACTGGTATCTTGATGTTGGTGGTATTTTCACTACAGTTTCATATTGTGGATTAATATTTAATTAATGAGACATCATACTAATAAATGTTAAATGTTTATCTTATATAATTGTATATACAGTTATCTGTCAAGTCA
This sequence comes from Bombina bombina, assembly GCF_027579735.1. Classification (NCBI taxonomy): domain Eukaryota; kingdom Metazoa; phylum Chordata; class Amphibia; order Anura; family Bombinatoridae; genus Bombina; species Bombina bombina. The sequence continues at coordinate 1,128,625,539 of NC_069501.1, forward strand.
CATACTGAGATACAACTTACATGTAAAGAACATACCTCCTGTAAAGGGTTTAGAGGTATGGCCCTCTCTCTATCTGCAGGCCATAGACTGGCCAATCCCCACCCAGACTCGCCCATGGAATGTCAGATGCCCACAGAGATTCCAGTCACGCCCACAAACTGCCCACAACCCCACCTCTCTGTATGTAACCCCATCCCTCCCATGCGCAGTCGCACCCTCAAATTACCATTAGGCCATTACCCACTAACTTTTAAACTCACACATCTCGGATATCATCAGACAAATGTTGAGAAGTATGGGAGGGGAAGCCAATTCTACTTTTGAAAGAAAGCAACAGTGCAGGGTCATTCTGTAGTATGGCTGCCAGGTGTCCATTGTTGGACTGAATTGGACTGAACTGCCAATTATTTCATCCAGCTATCCAGTAAAATCTTTATTAAAACAGGATTCTTAAAGGGACATGTGCATCCAAATGCTGAATCACTTCAAAGTGGTACAGTATAGCTGTAAAAAGCTGACTTAAAAATAATTTACATGAATATCTCAATGTAAAATAAGATACTTTACCTAAAAATTCCTCAGTAGCCACACCCCACTGTAAATAGATTTTAAACTTGCAATCAGGATGCTAGTCCCATGACTTGCAAGGGATGAGCATCTGGCATTTGCATGCACAGTCTCTTTACTTCCCTCCTCAGGTTAAGAATGATTATTATGAAATCTCACAAGATTATAATGAAATCCTATGAGATCACAATAAAGTGTGAACTTAGCACTGATGATGCTGATTGTTTGCTACTTTTTCTTTTCCACCATGCAGCTCTCAGTAGCTGAAGGATAACTGCTCACAGATCACTTACTCTGGTGAGCTGAAGAAATTTTGAGGTAAAATATTTTCCTTTTTTACAGCAGAGCACTGCTGGTCCAGAGCAGAAACTGCTGCTGATGCAATCAGCAGATCTAGATGCACAACTCAGATACCTAACTAGCGTTGCTGATTAGATCAGCAGCAGCTTCCACTCATAACCAGTAGTGCTCTGCGGGTCACAGGCGGTACTTTGTGGGTGTTAAACACCCACAAAGATGATAGTCTTAAAATGACATACTTTAACAAATCTTTAACAAATTAGAGTACATAATTTTTTACTATTATGGCTCTTTAAATATCCAGTTAATAAGTCCAGTGATCTGTGGCTACATTTTTTCCTATGCATTGATCAGCTCTGTATTTGTTACTCTCAGCAAACAAGGGACAAATCACTGCTCTGTCTGTGTTACCAGCAACCAGGAGAGTAAACTTCTTAATTCGTTAGTTACTTCAGCCAAAGGAGGGCAGTTTAAAGTACTACTTTGTTTGTATTACTAGTAGCTGGGGATAGAATCACTGATTTGTTTGTAACTGGCAGTAAAATTAAATCACGTCCATTCATTTATGAAATTATATATGGAATGGACCGAGGCAGAGGTTTGGGGAGGGATCTCGCTGACCACCATTTCACAGTCATTCCTGGTCGAATATTTTTTCAGGATAGCTGGCAAAGGGGCTACTGAAGATTTAGAGGTTGTTGAAGCAGCCAGAGGACCTCTTAGTAAATTTTACCCACAGCCACACTGTGTAGAAAACCCACAAATAGTTCCAAAACTTGGCACTGGTGCATTTCAGTCAATGGGGTCAATTTATTATTGGGCGAATTGGGCAAATTCACCCTGTTTCCGCGCGAGCCTTTAGGCTCGCTGGAAACAGGAGTTAAGAAGCAGCGTTCTATAGACAGCTGTTCCTTAACTCATACTCCACCTCTGAGGTTGCGTACAGCAATCCGCCCACTCCTATATGATCGGGCTGATTGACACCCCCATCTAGCGGCCAGTTTCTATCTGTATTTGTAGCATTGTTTTGTGGACAGGACATTTATTTGACAGTTCACATTATTGTATTTAATTTGATTTTTATTCACAGCGTCTTATGTTGATGAAATAAAACTAATAAAACAAAAGAAACAAAAAATAGAGACATATTACATATTATATTACATAAACCAGACATAGTTTAAGTGCAAAATGAATTGTCGCTTCAAAACTACCTTTTATAATCTATTTAACCTAATGGTGTATTACTTTTTTTTTGCTCCCTTAGTTGCTAAGAAATCTGCTGCCCCCTGAATCGTTCCCACCTAGCTCATATTTGCCCCATACAGATCTCACAATCGGAGACCAGGAACACATGGATGGGTCATGCACTCCCATTAGACGACCTGGGATCATTGATTTATAATGCAACTAAGAAATATTAAGGGCCAGATTAGAAGTGGAGCGCTCACGCACTAATTGTTCTAGAAGTACGTTTTTTTGTGCACATCAGGTTGCACTCGCATTACAAGTTGAAAGTAAAAGTTATTGCCCTTGCGCTACCTTGATGTGCGCAAAAAGCCAGTTAGAATATTGCGCGTGCAATAACCTTTTCCCCCATAGAAGTCAATAGAGAAAAAAAGGGGAAAAAAAACAATCTCGCTCAAACCTGAACGCATATTCTCAAGTATGTATGTATGTATGTATTGGGTACTTGTAAAGTGCAGCTAATCACCCGTAAGGGTCTCAAGGCGCTGCTCATTTTATCAACCTCGGAAGGATGAAAGGCTGAGTGGACCTCGCCGGGATCAAACCTGCAACCCTTGGGTTGCTATAGAGCTCATCCACACAGTGCCTTAGCATGCTGAGCTATCTGTTCGGCATTATAGTTTATAATGGGCTCTAACCTGAACGCATATTCTCAACTGCACTAACCCAACATGAAAATATGAATATTTGGCATTCCAATGTTCTTCACTTAGAGAAATATGTTCTATTTATTCATAGTAGTAACTTATACCTTAAATCCCCTGTTTAAAATACTATATTATTATGGGTTATAGGTGCCGTGTATTGATGCTTGATACCAGGGTTTGTGGGAGTGGTAAATAACCACATCCAGAAAAGAATACACTAATAGCACTCTAGGTATAGAAAAGAAAGATATCACAGAATTTTATTCAAATAGACAACTTTACAAGAGTTGTTGGAGATGAGGTGCAAATGCTAAAACTTAGCTTTTAATACATCATAAATAAAATAGGAAAATACACACTTAGTTACTTTCAAAGGTAAAGTACATATTACAGGTGGAGTGAAAAAGCCAGTTGTGTACCAGACTGGAGCTAATTAATAAGTAACCAGCAATAACCTTGTATAGCTGGTTAACTTTATTAAAGTAGAAGATGCACCTATAACCCATAATATTATAGTATTTTAAACAGGGGTTTATAAGTTACTCTGTAGTGCCATTGGAATCTCTCTTTTTGCAAAATGTAGCAATATGTATTTATGAATAAATATTAGTGTGTTCTATTCTGGACATATTGCTACAAATATATGTTTTTTGGGTACAATATATATCTATATAGATGATTTTATATAGCTATATACATATATATATATATATATATATATATATATATATATATATATAGGAATATTTATTTAGAAAAACTTATTTCCCTATGTGAAGAACATTGTAATGTGAAATATTTACATTAAATACATAGTTAAAACATTTATTAAATATGAATATTGCATAAATATGTTTTTACATGTTTTCATCTACTTGACAGCAAAGGGCTCCAATGCACTTCTAAATATGTCTTTATATGTGTACATATGTATTTGTATGTTTATATGTGTACATATGTATTTGTATGTTTATATGTGTACATATGTATTTGTATGTTTATATGTGTACATATGTATTTATGTGTTTATATGTGTACATATGTATTTATGTGTTTATATGTGTACATATGTATTTATGTGTTTATATGTGTACATATGTATTTATGTGTTTATATGTGTACATATGTATTTATGTGTTTATATGTGTACATATGTATTTGTATGTTTATATGTGTATATATGTATTTATGTGTTTATATGTGTACATATGTATTTGTATGTTTATATGTGTATATATGTCTGTAAATACATATATACACATATAAATACATCAATACAGTACATACTGTATGTATACATATATATGTATCTACATACAAATCCATATTTAGACATGTAGATGTATTTATCTCTATGTTAAAGCCCTTTGCTGGCCTTTTTTTTTTCTAACACCCGAGATCTCATATCTTTGAGTCTTTACTACGTTTTTGTGCAATATTGTTTTAGAATATTTTTATTACATGGTATTATTATGAGTGCAACTGTACTTTGTAATGTATTTTGGTGTGTTTTGTGACACTTTCTTGTTTCGTGAAACAGTTAACCAGAGCTCTGAGGTCACGGTAATCATTCTAGTGTAAATCGCAATTGCGCTCACGCGTTCACATTTACTTTCAACTTTTAATACGAGCGCAATTCAACTTATGTGCAAACAAATGCAAAAACCCAACATCGCTTGCGCACAAACAATAGCGTAATGTGGCTCATAATAAATATATATAAAACTTGTGGAGAGCATATGAGTGGGAAAGTATCCTGCCATAGAACTACCTCTAAAAAATATACTGTACCCTAAATCCTTCTTTTCTAGGGACTGGCCTAGTTATCCTATAGCCCAAAATAAGCCCCTGTTAAAACCATTTGTAAGGGTTAAACTAGGGTTGCCACCTCGGCCATGTTTTCCTGGACACGTATGAGTTACACATGCTGCAGGGTGTGCGGTGAGGAACAGGAATAGTGCTGTCCCGGGTCATTATTTTTGTGCTATCCAGCAGCACAATGCATGTTTCCCTCTGCGCACCCTGCAGCATGTCTAACTCATACATGTCCAGGAAAACATGGCCGAGATGGCAACCCTAGGTAAAACACATAGGTAGAGGCAAGCAATAGTGAAATAAGAAAATGATCTACGATAGTTTCTTAGTGCAGTTTTATGTCCCTTTAATCTTTCACTAAGGGCATTAATGTTCTAAGAAATACCTAAGAACTTATGTTATTATTTGCAAACAGATTCTGGATATTAGGACAGTATTTGGTAAATCTAATTAAAAATACAAATTATAATAAAGTCCTCAGTCATTTCTAGGTTATTGTATTGAGAGAAAACAAATGCAGGGAAAGGAATAAAAAAAACACATTCTGAACAAGCATTGTATCTAAGTATTCCCATATTATAACGGATAGAAAGACATTGATGTCAATCTGTGTAGGCAGGGAAAATAACATTACAGCGTTTGGGCAAAGGGCCTGTTCAGATTTCTTGTGAGTTCAATCAAACCCTTTGTTAGCAGTGAATCCAGAATCTCAGCAAAGCAATCACATATTGGTTACTTTGGAAGGAGTTTTGTTTTTTTCAATTCTATCAGAAAATAATGTGTGCAAATTACATGTGTTCTAAGGAGATAAGGTTACAGTGTAGCACTGTTTGAGTGTGGGGGTGGGGGGAGTAATAGCTGAGGTCAGTCATTGTTTGATTGGCAGATTCAAAGCCAGATTCCTGAGAATAGGTTGCAGACTCAGAGTTCTTTGTTCATCAACTGATTACAATGAAAACTTCACCATCAATACGTCATTTCATGAATGTTCACATTGTACATACAGTCTCTGACTTCATGATTCAGATAGAGCATGCAATTTTAAGCAACTTTCTAATTTACTCTTATTATCATTTTTTCTTTGTCCTCTTGCTATCTTTATTTGAAAAAGCAGTAATGTAAGGTTATTAGCCGGCCCATTTTTGGTTCAGCACCTGGGTAGCGCTTGCTGATTGGTGACTGAATGTAGCCACCAATCAGCAAGCGCTACCAAGGGGCTGAACCAAACATGGGCCGGCTCTTAAGCTTACATTCCTGCTTTTTCAAATAAAGACAGCAAGAGAACGAAGAAAAAGTGATAATAGGAATAAATTAGAAAGTTGATTAAAATTGCATGCTCTATCTGAATCATGAACTTAAAAATTTGGGTATAGTATCCCTTTAACAAAAAATCTGTATCTTAACAAAACACTCTACCAACCTCACTACAGCAGCTCGTGCAAAACAATAGGATACACAGGCCTCTAGTTATCAAGCCGTCAACCTCAAATACGCTGGAATTCCGCAGCGTATTTGTGGCGAGGTTGATTCACCTAAGTTATCAAGCCCTGCTGCCCGGCAAAAGTAGAATATAGTGACGTAAACTTTGATCCGCCGGACTCAGTCCAACACAGATCGATTCTTACGTCACTCCAGATGTTCCGAATGCAAGTTCGGCACAATCTGACTACTTTTGGAAGTTATCAAATGACTACCAGGTACACTCGGCACTTTTCTGGCCCAGCATACCTGGTTTTAAATCCGCCGCCCTGGAGGCGGCAGATCCCATAGGAATCAATGGGAGTCTGACCATAGCGAAAGTTCATGTTCGCTGCTGCCTGACATCCCATTGATTCCTGTGGGAGCTGTCTACACCTAACACCCTAACATGTACCCCAAGTCTAAACACCCCTAATCTGCCCCCACTACACCGCCGCCACCTATATTAAACATGGTAACCCCTAAACCACCGCTCCCGGAGCCCACCGCCACTCTAATAAACTTATTAACCCCTAAACTGCCGCTCCTGGAGCCCACCGCCACTCTAATAAACTTATTAACCCCTAAACCGCCACTCCCGGACCCCGCTGCAACTATAATAATTATATTAACCCCTAAACCGCCGCTCCCGGACCCCGCCGCCACCTACATAATACCTATTAGCCCCTATCCTGCCCCCCCTATACCGCCGCCACCTATAATAAATGTATTAACCCCTATCCTGCCGATCCCGTACCCCGCCATAACTAAATAAATTGTTTAACCCCTAAACCGCCGCTCCCGGACCCCGCCGCCACCTATATTAAACTTATTAACCCCTAATCTGCCCCCCTACACAGTCGCCACCTATAGTAAATCAGATTTTTCCTACCTTAATTCCGATTGGCTGATAGAATCCTATCAGCCAAACGGAATTCGTGGGACGCCATCTTGGATGACGTCACTTAAAGGAATATCCATTCGTCGGGTAGGCGTCGTTGGAAGAGGATGGCTCCGCGTCGACTTGTTTGAAGAAGGCTCCGCTCCGGATGGATGAAGATTGAAGACGCCGCATGGATGAAGACTTCTATTGGATGGAAGACCTCTTCAGCGCCCCTTGGATGATGACTTCGGCCGCTGCGGATGTCCTCTTCTGTTTCATCGGTGGTCGGCTGTCAGAAGACGGCTAAAGGTAGGATGATCTTCAGGGGGTTAGTGTTAGGTTTTTTTAAGGGGGGTTTGGGTGGGTTAGAGTAGGGGTATGTGCGTGGTGGGTTTTAATATTGGGGGTGTTGTATTTTTTTGTACATGCAAAAGAGCTGATTTCTTTGGGGCATGCCCCGCAAAGGGCCCTTTTAAGGGCTGGTAAGGTAATAGAGCTGTTAATTTTTGTAATTTAAAATAGGGTAGGGCATTTTTTTATTTTGGGGGGCTTTGTTATTTTATTAGGGGGCTTAGATTAGGTGTAATTAGCTTAAAAATCTTGTAATTTTTTTTATTTTTTGTAACTTAGTTTTTTTTATTTTTTGTACTTTAGTTAGTTTATTTAATTGTATTTAATTGTAGGTATTTGTAGTTAATTAATTTAATTTATTTAATGATAGTGTAGTGTTAGGTTTAATTTTGACTTAGGTTAGGATTTATTTTACAGGTAATTTTGTATTTCTTTTAGCTAGGTAGTTATTAAATAGTTAATAACTATTTAATAACTATTCTACCTAGTTAAAATAAATACAAAGTTACCTGTAAAATAAATATAAATCCTAAAATAGCTACAATGTAATTATTAATTACATTGTAGCTATCTTAGGGTTTATTTTACAGGTAAGTATTTATTTTTAAATAGGAATAATTTAGTTAATGATAGTGTAGTGTTAGGTGTAATTGTAACTTAGGTTAGTTTTTATTTTACAAGTAAATTTGTCTTTATTTTAACTAGGTAGCTATTAAATAGTTAATAACTATTTAATAGCTATTGTGCCTAGTTAAAATAAATTGAAACTTGCCTGTAAAATAAAAATAAATCCTAAAATAGCTACAATATAATTATTAGTAATATTGTAGCTATTTTAGGGTTTATTTTATAGGTAAGTATTTATTTTTAAATAGGAATAACTAATTTAATAAGAGTAATATTTATTTAGATTTATTTAATTAATATTTAAGTTAGGGGGGTGTTAGGGTTAGTGTTAGACTTAGGTTTAGGGGTTAATAATTTTATTATAGGTTGCGGCGGTATAGGGGGGGCAGGATCTGTTGGCTCTCTACAAATAACCGATAATAATAATAATAATAAATTATAGGTGGCGACGGTGTAGGAGGGGCAGATTAGGGGTTAATAAGTTTAATATAGGTGGCGGCGGGGTCCGGGAGCGGCGGTTTAGGGGTTAAACAATTTAGTTGCGTGGGGTACGGGATCGGCAGGATAGGGGTTAATAAATTTATTATAGATGGCTGCGGTATAGGGGGGCAGGATAGGGGTTAATAGGTATTATGTAGGTGGCGGTGGGGTCCGGAAGCGGCGGTTTAGGGTTTAATACATTTATTATAGTTGCAGCGGGGTCCGGGAGCGGCGGTTTAGGGGTTAATACATTTATTATAGTTGCGGCGGGGTCTAGGAGCGGTGGTTTAGGGGGTATTAACTTTATTTAGTTGCGGTGGGCTCCGGGGGCGCCGGTATAGGGGGTAGAACAGTATAGTATAGTGTGAGTGCTTAGTGACAGGGGTATTAATAAAGCTGTAGAATAGCCGAAGAGCAGAGAGATCGATGTGTGATAACTATCACAGTCCGCTGCTCATCGCCCCGTACTTGGTGAGCGGCTTTTGGACAGCTTTTTTAATAACTTTGGCGAGCGTATTCAGGTCCACGGCGGCGATGTGAGGCGAGCTTAGGCGGGCGTATTGGGGCCGGCGATGGCAGGTACGTATGGAGCTTGATAACTAGAGGCCACAGTGTTCAGTGCCTTAATTACTGCAACAAATTTCTACATATACTTAAAATAGCCCAGCACCAGGGATGAGAGTGTTATGATATGTTATGCTTCCTGTATACACAAAATGAAGAAAGGACTGGACACCAATATGCCTTAACAATAAATGCCCTTTAGTAGCTCCCTTAGACTTCACCCTCCCCTTAAAAACCTAGTCCTTTCACAACTAGCCTATTTTGTTTTAGATTATACACATCCCTACCCTCCATAAACTAAAGGTTGTTCTTGCTGTACCCATGTCATATGTGGCCTCTGGCCTTCTTTGCTAACCAATCGATAAATTCAGTAATTGTGTCAACAAAGGTTTCATAGTATTGAAATAAATATAATGGCTTAGACTTACGCCTAGATTTAGAGTTTTGTCGGTAACGACCCGCGTAGCTAACGCTGGATTTTTTTTCCCCTCACCTTTTAAATACCGCTGGTATTTAGAGTTCACAGAAGGCCTGCGTTAGGCTCCAAAAAGGGAGTGTAGAGCATAATTTACCGCCACTGCAACTCTCAATACCAGCGGTGCTTACGGACGCGGCCAGCTTAAAAAACATGCTTGTGCACGATTCCCCCATAGGAAACAATGGGGCAGTTTGAGCTGAAAAAAAACCTAACACCTGCAAAAAAGCAGCGTTCAGCTCCTAACGCAGCCCCATTGTTTCCTATGGGGAAACACTTCCTATGTCTGCACCTAACACCCTAACATGTACCCCGAGTCTAAACACCCCTAACCTTACACTTATTAACCCCTAATCTGCCGCCCCCGCTATCGCTGACCCCTGCATATTATTATTAACCCCTAATCTGCCGCTCCGTACACCGCCGCAACCTACATTATCCCTATGTACCCCTAATCTGCTGCCCATAACACTGCCAACCCCTATATTATATTTATTAACCCCTAATCTGCCCCCCACAACGTCGCCTCCACTTACCTACAATTATTAACCCCTAATCTGCCGACCGGACCTCACCGCTACTATAATAAATGTATTAACCCCTAATCTGCCTCACTAACCCTATAATAAATAGTATTAACCCCTAATCTGCCCTCCCTAACATCACCGACACCTAACTTCAAGTATTAACCCCTAAGCTGCCGACCGGACCTCACCGCTACTCTAATAAATTTTTTAACCCCTAAAGCTAAGTCTAACCCTAACCCTAACACCCCCCTAAGTTAAATATAATTTAAATCTAACAAAATAAATTAACTCTTATTAAATAAATTATTCCTATTTAAAGCTAAATACTTACCTGTAAAATAAACCCTAATATAGCTACAATATAAATTATAATTATATTGTAGCTATTTTAGGATTAATATTTATTTTACAGGCACCTTTGTAATTATGTTAACCAGGTACAATAGCTATTAAATAGTTAATAACTATTTAATAGCTACCTAGTTAAAATAATTACAAAATTACCTGTAAAATAAATCCTAACCTAAGTTACAATTAAACCTAACACTACACTATCAATAAATTAATTAAATACAATACCTACAAATAAATACAATTAAATAAACTAACTAAAGTACAAAAAATAAAAAAGAACTAAGTTACAAAAAAATAAAAAAAATATTTACAAACATTAGAAAAATATTACAACAATTTTAAACTAATTACACCTACTCTAAGCCCCCTAATAAAATAACAAAGCCTCCCAAAATAAAAAATGCCCTACACTTTTCTAAAATTTAAATAGAAAAGCTCTTTTACCTTACCAGCCCTTAAAAGGGCCCTTTGCGGGGCATGCCCCAAAGAATTCAGCTCTTTTGCCTGTAAAAAAAAAACATACAATACCCCCCCCAACATTACAACCAACCACCCACTTACCCCTAATCTAACCCAAACCCCCTTCAATAAACCTAACACTAAGCCCCTGAAGATCTCCCTACCTTGTCTTCACCACACCGGGTCCCGATCGGTCCAGAAGAGCCTCCGAAGTCTTGATCCAAGCCCAAGCGGGGGCTGAAGAGTGACGTCCATCCTCCGGCTGAAGTCTTGATCCAAGCGGCGGCTAAAGAATTCCATCTTCGGGCAGAAGTCTTCATCCTATCCGGGCAGAAGAGTAGATCCGGACCGTCAAACATCTTCATCCAAGCCGCATCTTCTATGTTCTTCCATCCGATGACGAGCGGCTCCATCTTGAAGCCCTCCGGCGCGGATCCATCCTCTTCTTCCAACGACTAGACGACGAATGAAGGTTCCTTTAAGGGACGTCATCCAAGATGGCGTCCCTCGAATTCCGATTGGCTGATAGGATTCTATCAGCCAATCGGAATTAAGGTAGGAAAATTCTGATTGGCTGATGGAATCAGCAAATCAGATTCAAGTTCAATCCGATTTGATGCAAGCTCAATCTGATTGGCTGATCAGATCAGCCAATCGGATTGAACTTGAATCTGATTGGCTGATTCCATCAGCCAATCAGAATTTTCCTACCTTAATACCGATTGGCTGATAGAATCCTATCAGCCAATCGGAATTCGAGGGACGCCATCTTGGATGACGTCCCTTATAGGAACCTTCATTCGTCGTCTAGTCGTCGGAAGAAGAGGATGGATCCGCGCCAGAGGTCTTCAAGATGGAGCCGCTCATCATCGGATGGAAGAACATAGAAGATGCGGCTTGGATGAAGATGTTTTCCGGTCCGGATCTACTCTTCTGCCCGGATAGGATGAAGACTTCTGCCCGAAGATGGAATTCTTTAGCCGCCGCTTGGATCAAGACTTCAGCCGGAGGATGGACGTCACTCTTCAGCCCCCGCTTGGGCTTGGATCAAGACTTCGGAGGCTTGGATCAAGACTTCGGTGGACGGATCGGTGAACCCGGCGTGGTGAAGACAAGGTAGGGAGATCTTCAGGGGCTTAGTGTTAGGTTTATTTAAGGGGGGTTTGGGTTAGATTAGGGGTATGTGGGTGGTGGATTGTAATGTTGGGGGGGTATTGTATGTTTTCTTTTTACAGGCAAAAGAGCTGAATTCTTTGGGGCATGCCCCGCAAAGGGCCCTTTTAAGGGCTGGTAAGGTAAAAGAGCTTTTCTATTTACATTTTAGAATAGGGTAGGGCATTTTTTTATTTTGGGGGGCTTTGTTATTTTATTAGGGGGCTTAGAGTAGGTGTAATTAGTTTAAAATTGTTGTAATATTTTTCTAATGTTTGTAAATATTTTTTTATTTTTTGTAACTTAGTTCTTTTTTATTTTTTGTACTTTAGTTTATTTAATTGTATTTATTTGTAGGTATTGTATTTAATTAATTTATTGATAGTGTAGTGTTAGGTTTAATTGTAGATAATTGTAGGTATTTTATTTAATTAATTTATTGATAGTGTAGTGTTAGGTTTAATTGTAACTTAGGTTAGAATTTATTTTACAGGTAATTTTGTAATTATTTTAACTAGGTAGCTATTAAATAGTTATTAACTATTTAATAGCTATTGTACCTGGTTAAAATAATTACAAAGGTGCCTGTAAAATAAATATTAATCCTAAAATAGCTACAATATAATTATAATTTATATTGTAGCTATATTAGGGTTTATTTTACAGGTAAGTATTTAGCTTTAAATAGGAATAATTTATTTAATAAGAGTTAATTTATTTCGTTAGATTTAAATTATATTTAACTTAGGGGGGTGTTAGGGTAGGGTTAGACTTAGCTTTAGGGGATAATACATTTATTATAGTAGCGGTGAGATCTGGTTTGCAGATTAGGGGTTAATAATTGTAGGTAGGTGGAGGCGACGTTGGGGGCGGCAGATTAGGGGTTAATAAATATAATATAGGGGTCTGCGGTGTTAGGGGCAGCAGATTAGGGGTACATAGGGATAACGTAGGTGGCGGCGGTGTGCGGTCGGCAAATTAGGGGTTAAACATTTTTAATAGAGTGGCGGCGATGTGGGGGGGCCTCGGTTTAGGGGTACATAGGTAGTTTATGGGTGTTAGTGTACTTTAGAGCACAGTAGTTAAGAGCTTTATAAACCGGCGTTAGCCCAGAAAGCTCTTAACTACTGACTTTTTTCTGCGGCTGGAGTTTTGTCGTTAGATTTCTAACGCTCACTTCAGCCACGACTCTAAATACCAGCGTTAGAAAGATCCCATTGAAAAGGTAGGATACGCAAATGGCGTAGGGGGATCTGCGGTATGGAAAAGTCACGGCTGCAAAGTGAGCGTTAGACCCTTACCTACACGACTCTAAATACCAGCGGTAGCCCAAAACCAGCGTTAGGAGCCTCTAACGCTGGTTTTGACGGCTAACGCCAAACTCTAAATCGAGCCGTTAGTGTGTTACCTTGTTCTTTAAAGGGACAGTCTACTTTGAATTATTTTATTGTTTAAAAAGATAGATAACTTCTTTATTACCCATTCCCCAGTTTTGCATAATCTACACGGTTATATTAATACACTTTTTACCTCTGTGATTACCTTGTATCTAAGCCTCTGCAGACTGTCCCCTTATCTCAGTGCTTTTTACAACTTGCATTTAATCCAATTAGTACCTAATCATGAATAAATCCATGGGTGTGAGCACCGTGTTATCTATATGGCACACATGAACTAGCACTGTCTAGCTGTGAAAAGCTAATACAATGCACTGAGATAAGAGTCTGCCTTCAAAGCCTTAGAAATCAGCCTATGGGCCTACGTAGGTATAAACACACACAATAGTAATAAAAAAATATATATATATATATATATATATATATCACTACTAAACCCCTGGCGCTGAAAAACAGCTTAAATTGGTAGAGAAAATGATGGACTCTGTATTTTCCTAAATAATACTATATTTCAATAGACAGGGAGATTTCTAGATAAATGTGATAAGTATATCTATATATATCCTTAAAAGACTTTATATGTATCCTTAAAAACTCGTATGACTAAAATTCTATACTATATTATAAAACCCGTATTTAATGGCAAAACCAACAGAGACTAGATTGGCTCAGAAAAGAGAGAAAAGAAATGAAATGCAAATGAAAATAAAGTGTTAATTTATTACAATATTATCACACATCAAATTCACACATGTAGTTAAAAAAATACCCTCTAAGACACGCTGATCAGGCGTTAAACAAATGTAGTATCAATAAATAAAAATCAAAAATCTCCCTATAAACAGACAGATATAAATTTAAATTTAAAACTAACAGGTATAAATTTAAAACAAACACTAGAAATTGCTGGAATAGGCAAATAAAGATCCCAATATGAGTCAGGAGGAAATCCACGTCAGCTGGAGGTATTGTTATCCGGAGCTGTAACGAGATTGAAGATCCAAATCAACAGAAGGAAGAGAGCCAAAATTAAGGTGTTCACTTATTACTTACACCATAAAGGTTCTCTGAAGTCCCAGATGTGTCTCTGTAGCAGCCAGAAAAGAGGTCACCATAATCTCTCCTTTCTTTAGAGTTTGCAGCAGCACTTGCAGCAGACAGACCCGACTGTGCTCAGAGTCTCCGTACAGTGTCAACGCTGGAAGTCAATCACGATCACCTGAGTAGTGGAAAAGTGGGCGGAGCAACGCGTTTCAGGCCGTTCTGGGCCTTTGTCAAGCTCCTGATAGACGGAGTATCGGGTCTTTTAAACCGTCACTCGTGCACATGATTGGTTATGCCTCAATAAGAGAAAGATAGTCTTAGTGCAATTGCAAATGCAAATCTGATACAATTTTGCCGATTTCAATTACTGTTACTTTCGGCTGGTGATTCTGAGACTTCTTATGAATTGGAAACTGAGAGAGAATGGAATACAAATGAATTTTATATACAGTTATAAAATATAAGATGAATCTAACTAATGAAGTAAAGGATATGTATGTCTATATGCTATAAAGTCTATAATATCTTTAATTTTAATATAATATTTTAAAATACTCCACTTTATTTATTTTATTTTTTGAGTTTTAAATACCGTATGTATGAATTGTATTGATTATATGAATTGCCCAAATTGACATTTTTAAATAATTTAGTATAGCAAATGTTTAACATAGCACATATGAAATATTGATCATGCTGAAAGATATATAATATCATCATTTTAGGTGTAATATTAAGTAGTGGATGTTATCTTTTGTAGGCTAAACATGAAATTGCCAATATAAAGGTAAACTGTGTATATGAACATATGTATTGCACCAGCCGAAAGTAACAGTAATTGAAATCGGCAAAATTGTATCAGATTTGCATTTGCAATTGCACTAAGACTATCTTTCTCTAATTGAGGCATAACCAATCATGTGCACGAGTGACGGTTTAAAAGACCCGATACTCCGTCTATCAGGAGCTTGACAAAGGCCCAGAACGGCCTGAAACGCGTTACTCCGCCCACTTTTCCACTACTCAGGTGATCGTGATTGACTTCCAGCGTTGACACTGTACGGAGACTCGGAGCACAGTCGGGTCTGTCTGCTGCAAGTGCTGCTGCAAACTCTAAAGAAAGGAGAGATTATGGTGACCTCTTTTCTGGCTGCTACAGAGACACATCTGGGACTTCAGAGAACCTTTATGGTGTAAGTAATAAGTGAACACCTTAATTTTGGCTCTCTTCCTTCTGTTGATTTGGATCTTCAATCTCGTTACAGCTCCGGATAACAATACCTCCAGCTGACGTGGATTTCCTCCTGACTCATATTGGGATCTTTATTTGCCTATTCCAGCAATTTCTAGTGTTTGTTTTAAATTTATACCTGTTAGTTTTAAATTTAAATTTATATCTGTCTGTTTATAGGGAGATTTTTGATTTTTATTTATTTATTGATACTACATTTGTTTAACGCCTGATCAGCGTGTCTTAGAGGGTATTTTTTGAATTACATGTGTGAATTTGATGTGTGATAATATTGTAATAAATTAACACTTTATTTTCATTTGCATTTCATTTCTTTTCTCTCTTTTCTGAGCCAATCTAGTCTCTGTTGGTTTTGCCATTAAATACGGGTTTTATAATATAGTATAGAATTTTACTCATACGAGTTTTTAAGGATACATATAGAGTTTGAGGAAACTCCATTTACCCAGTGGCTTATTGGTAAATATTACAAGCGCAGATAGAACACACATTTTTTCTGTATACTATTGTTTCTATTTCCTCAACAGTGTCAATCAGCTGCAGGGATATGACTGAATCTAATGTTTTTAAATATAGAGATGAAGTATATAAGGGGATCTATAATATCTTTCAAACTGATATCATTGTTACTCCAGATAATGTAGATTCATTATGTAAATTAATGAAGGACTTAGAGGATAAACTATTGTTGGAAATGAAACATCTTTATTTGCCTACTCCAGCAATTTCTAGTGTTTGTTTTAAATTTATATCTGTCAGTTTTAAATTTAAATTTATATCTGTCTGTTTATAGGGAGATTTTTGCTTTTTATTTATTTATTCATACTACATTTGTTTAACGCCTGATCAGCGTGTCTTAGTTAGAGGGTATTTTTTGAATTACATGTGTGAATTTGATGTGTGATAATATTGTAATAAATTAACACTTTATTTTATTTTCATTTGCATTTCATTTCTTTTCTCTCTTTTCTGAGCCAATCTAGTCTCTGTTGGTTTTGCCATTAAATACGGGTTTTATAATATAGTATAGAATTTTACTCATACGAGTTTTTAAGGATACATATAGAGTCTTTGAGGAAACTCCATTTACCCAATGGCTTATTGGTAAATATTCCCAGCGCAGATTGAACACACATTTTTTCTGTATCCTACGTAGGTATAGCCTTCAACAAAGAATACCATGAGAACAAAGCAAATTTGATGATAAAAGCAAATTGGAAAAGTGTTTACAACTGTATGCCCTATCTGAGTCTTTAATTTTCACTGTGCTGTCCCTTTAACAAATAAATGTCTATTTTAAACATTTAAGACCAGTTTTTTTGTTGCCATCATCAAGCTGCCAGAATAGCTGCAGTAGATGCCTAAAGCCTTCCTTTTAATAAAAGCGATTCACAGTCATCACTGAATAACAATTGTTGACACTAGTAATAAGATACCATGTGAAAATAGAAGCCAGTGGAAACATCATTCTATTGCTTTTAAATGTCAGCACAATAGAAATACTATAAGAATTGATGTAGTTTGACTGTGATCATCACATTAAAAGGTAGATTTAATTATGCACTTTGCCTTTAGTATGTGTTTGGGTCTATGGTTAATTGCTTCCAGAAACTAACCTGCTTCCTAAGGAAAACACTCAACTTGATAACATAACCCCTGCTGTTGATGCTGTAGCACTGGTCAGTAAACACTAGGGGCCAGATTACAAGTGGATCAGTATCTAACGCTCCTGCTCACACGCTAACTCCGCTAGACATAAGGTTTTTGCGTGCCTCTGGTATCGCTCGTATTACAAATTAAAAGTTTTTATTTGCGCGCTAGCTCGGTGCGCGCAAAAAGCTGCACTTCGAATATAGCTATCGCGTTACCGTATTGCCCCATAGAAGTCAATTGAGCAAAAAAAGTGGGGAAAAAAACGTACTTGCACGCAAACCAGATCGCATATTCTCAAGTGCACTAAACCAATGTTCTTCCCATAGAAGAATATGTTCTATTTATTCATAAATATTTTTTTTTACATATAGTTTTTTTTACATATATCTGATGTTTTTTGGTACAATATATATATTCAATAATATTAGCTCTATTTGTATACTGCTAAACTCGATCTGTCTGTGCTTAACCCCTTATGCAGCAAAAGGAAGAAAAAAATCTCCTTATAGCTATGCTGCACAAATCTTCTTCAAATCACAAAAACCATATAGAATGGATAGATGCTAGTTATAAGGCCATCGCTTTAAATTTTAAGCTGTATCATGTAAAGGCAGACAATTCAGTGTACACAAGGAATACTGACATCACTTACTTCCAAGTCACAGACAGGTAAAGGTAAAACGTAGCATTTATTACTAAAATATATAGTAACATTTACAGACCTGGATTGTGTAAGTATTCACAGAAAAAAAATTACCTCCGACCACCGCTTGCGTCACCTGACGCGTTTCGCTGAAGCTTTATCAGAGGTAATTCTCTGTAAATACTAACACGATCAAGGTCTGTAAATTTTACTATATGCACTCACCGGCCACTTTATTAGGTACACCTGTTCAATTGCTTGGTAACACAAATTGCTAATCAGCCAATCACATGGCAGCAACTCAATGCATTTAGGCATCTAAACGTGGTGAAGACGACTTGCTGAAGTTCAAACCGAGCATCAGAATGGGAAAGAAAGGGGATTTAAGTGACTTTGAATGTGACATGGTTGTTGGTGCCAGACAGGCTGGTCTGAATATTTAAAAAACTGCTGATCTACTGGGATTTTCAATAACAACCATCTCTAGGGTTTACAGAGAATCCAAAAAAGAGAAAATATCCCGTGAGCGGCAGTGTGGACGACAATGGTTGTTTATTTCAGAGGTCAGTGGAGAATGGGCAGACTGGAAGATGATAGAAAGGCAACAGTAACTCAAATAAGCACTCGTTACAACCAAGGTATGCAGAATACCATTTCTGAACGCACAACACGTCGAACCTTGAAACAGATGGGCTACAGCAGCAGAAGACCACACTGGGTGCCACTCCTGTCAGCTAAAACAGGAAATTGAGGCTACAATTCGCACAGGTTCACCAAACTTGGACAACAGAAAATTGGAAAAAAGTTGCCTGGTCTGATGAGTCTCGATTTCAGCTGCAACATTCATATGGTTGGGTCAGAATTTAGTGTAAACAACATGAAAGCATGGATCCATCCTGCCTTGTATCAACAGTTCAGGCTGGTTGTGATGGTGTAATGGTGTGGGGGATATTTTCTTGGCACACTTTGGGCCCCTTAGTACCAATTGAGCATCATTTAAACAACACGGCCTACCTGAGTATTGTTGCTGACCGTGTCTATCTCTTTATGACTACAGTGTACCCATCTTCTGATGGCTACTTCCAGCAGGATAATGCACCATGTCACAAACCTCAAAAAGTGTAAAGTGTATTTTACTAATAAATGCTACGTTTTACATTTGCAAGTAATGTCAGCACTCCTTCTGTACACTGAATTGTCTGCCTTTACCTGATACAGCTTAAATTGAAAGTGATAGCTTTATAACTAACATCTGTCTATTCTATATAGTTTTTACAATATTTATCTATACATATATATAAACTCTCCAGGTATCTGCACTCACAATTCCAATCAGTCAGCGACCAGGGTGCAAATTCAAATAGTATCTGTCACGGATATCAGATGGCTAAGGCTACCCCCCACACCCCTACAACCTCACCCCTGTTGTTTCTCAGTGGTTTGGTGCTCCTCAGAGCAACCACCATCTCTGGAGACTGTTTGTTTGCATTATGTTGGCATGTTTTGTGTTCAGAGAAGAGTTGGTTTATGACCAGGAAAACCCTCCTAGGCTGGCCGGGCTTCTGAAACTCCCGGTCGGCCGCCCCACAACGGACACCCGCCTAACCCCTCTCAGGCTGGCCAGGCTCCTGGAACTCCCGGTCGGCCACAGGACAGCAGGAAACCCGCTAACTTTACCCCACGTCGCTCCAGCAACCATGTGCCCCAGAGCTCCGCTCTTTTGGGGATTAGTAGGCCCTAGGGAGGACAAGAGGTGGGGTAACTACCAGAGGGGAGCTCCTTTGGGAACTGGGGGTTTTGGACACCCCTAACCCCAAAACTTCAACGGACTGTAACTCCGGTCCCCAGTAACGAATCATGCTGATTTTTTAAATGACACCCTGGAAATGCCGCTCCACCGGGATCACCCGAAACCGCCACCCCTAAGTATTGGGATTATGTGAGACTGTGGCTCCTATGGAGGTGCCGGGCTGTCTGGAGGGGCGGGAATGGCAGGAAAATAGTGGGATTGTCCAGGGTCTTATCAAGATGAACTGTCTGTATAAAAGGAGTGTATGTTTTCAATAAAATCAGTTCCTGTGTAACCTGAATGCTAGTGTGTCTAGTTATTTGGGTGAGCTCCAGCTAAAATCACTATCCTGAGCTACATAGCAGCCTGTTCCAGGCAGAGGAAGGACACACTGGAAGATCTACCTAGTCTGGGTAGCTGGCGTCTGCCACAGGGTGGGACCCTGAGTACTGGTGCTGTCAGGCATCAGGGGTGTCTACAGGCTGTGGTCACTTGCCCGCTACATAGCTGCAGTCGGGAGGGAGGAAGCAGGACCCCTTTTGGGGGAGCCGGGGCTATCCGTCACAGTATCCATAGAAACAAAATTGCGGACTGCTTTGTTTATTATGTAAAGAAACAAAAAAAACATCTAATATCCAATAAACTAACTTAAGGTGTAAAGTATACACAGTTTATAAGTTGGGTTATTGGATATTATACGTTTTTTGCTTAATCACATTGATTACTAATATACACCACACATATGTTAATGCTTAAGTGGTGTTACTATGGCTGCCTGGCAATCACTGTTAGGTTGCCATGGTTATTGCTTTTTGACGCATTTTCTGTAGGTATGTTGTGGGAGGGGTTTAGTGCACAGATTGTATTGAGCACTATTTGGTCTGAGGAAGGGGTCTGCAAACCCCCGAAACGTCATCATTGAATAAATTAACTTATAGTTAGTGAGGGCAGTCCGCAATTTTGTTTATATATATATATATATATATATATATATATATATATATATATATATATATATATATAATTATTTACTTTAAATGCACAGTATAACACTGAGAATATTTCATAAAAATGCTTTTTACATGTTTTCATCTATTTAACTGCAAAGGGCTCCAATGCACTTATATATAATATGTCTATATGTGTGTACATATGTATTTATGTGTTTTTATATGTGTATATCTGTCTGTAAATACATATATACACATATAAATACATGTGTACACACATACATATATATTTTTATATATATATATATATATATATATATATATATATACATACATACATACACAGACCTATACAGATTTAGACACGTACATGTATGTATCTCAATGTTAAAGCCCTTTGGAGATTTTTTTTTACTAACACCAGATACCTTATATCTTTGAGCCCTTATAACTTTTTTTGTGCAACCTTTTTTTAAATATTTTTTATTACATAATGTTATGATGATTGTAACTGTACTTTGTAATGTAATTTTGATGTATTTTTGTGAAACTTTTTTGTTTCGGGAAACCGTTAACCTCGAGCTCTGAGGACGCGCTTTCCCGACACGCGTTAACTTAAATTGTACTCAAGCAATTGTGTTTACTTTCAACTTGTAATATGAGCGCTTCACCCAATGCGCTTAAACACCCGCAATAAACCGCTTTTCGCTCACGTGTAACTGTTAGCACACCGCTCATAATCTGCCCAGAGATGTGGTAAAGCCTTTACTTGAAACAAATAACATAAATTAAATGTGTTTAAAATGTGTTTAAAATTTTAAAATATATTTTTTTTAGCAAAATTGGTATTGTTTGTCTCACATAAGTACAGATATGTTGTCGTCTTTATTGTGGCCAATTAGAGTTCTCCAACTACAGCTCCGCCCACAAACACCTGTGACCCCACCCAAAAGTTTTCCCTCACCTCCCAGGCATTAATAAACATGTATTTTGGGTTTACTGTTCCTTCTTCAATGTAAGAATATTACATAATGATGAGTATTTTATTTCATTAAAGTGTGAAACTAAATTAAAACTGAACAAATATTTATACAAATTTCTGCTTTAGTTATTCGCTGTTTCCTTTCATTGAAGCTGTGGTTTCTTACTGTTTGCTGTTCTATATGCTCCATGGAACCGATCTTAAGTCTACAAATTGTAATGTTTAGAGTCTGTGTGACAAATTGATAAGACAATGTACTTATAATTTGGTGCCAAGCAAATTCTCATTTTTACACTGACTCAAGCTGCTATTAGTTATGTTTGTATCATCTTGTAAATCATAAACACTTTGCTTTCTAGAATCAGCGTCGTACAAATGTATTTTAGAAATGTACTGTTTTGTACTCTTTACACTCCTGTTTTTCTATTAAAGGACCAGTAAATGCAGTAGATTTGCATAATCAACAAATGCAAAATAACAAGACAATGCAATAACACTTAGGGGACGATTTATCACGGCCCAAATGGGGCCGTATACACCTGTTTCCGCGCAAGCCTTCAGGCTCGCCGGAAACAGAAGTTAAGAATTATTATTATTATTATGAGTTATTTGTAGATCGCAAACAGATTCGGCAGGGCTATAAACAGAAGCGGAGTACAACAAAACATTTATAGGGATCAAACGGGTGCAGGGCCCTGCCAAGAGTCACACTGTTGTAGTCAGCTCTTAAGAAGGTGATCTACAAACAGCTGGACTCTTAGGCTTACATGCTAAGGGGGTTCAGGGAATAGCAATGAAGGAGAGGAACTGGTATAAAGAAAGGTTAGTGTAGGTTGTATGCATCCCTGAACAATAGAGTCTATAGGGAGTGCTTAAAGCTTTCAAAACTAGGGGAGAGTCTTGTGGAGCGAGGCAGAGAGTTCCACAAGATGGGAGCCAGTCTGGAAAAGTCCTGTAAAAAGGAGTGTGTGGAGGTACCGAGAGGAGGAGAGTAGGAGGTTATGAGCAGAGCGAAGGGGATGGGAGGGAGAGTATCTGGAGACAAGGTCTGAGATGTAGGGGGGAGCAGTGCAGTTGAGGGCTTTGTATGTCAGAGTGAGAATTGTGTGTTTAATCCTAGAGGCAAGAGGAAGCCAGTGAAGGGACTGGCCGAGAGGTGCAGCAGATGAAGAGCGACATGTAAGGAAAATGAGCCTGGCAGAGTGGCAGAGGCATTGATTATGGATTGTAAAGGAGCTAGGTGGCAGCTGGGGAGACCAGAGAGGACAGAGTTGCAGTAATCGAGGCGGGAAAGGATGAGAGAGTGAATTAAAATCTTAGTTGTGTCATGTGTAAGTAAATTACTAATTTTAGACATGTTTTTAAGGTGGAAGCGGCAGGCTTTAGTCAAGGACTGAATGTGAGGAGTGAAAGAAAGATCTGAGTCAAATGTGACCCCAAGACATAGAGCATGCGGGGAAGGGGTAATTATGGAGTTCTCGACAGTTATAGAGAGATTGGGGTGGATATTTTGGAAGAAGGGGGAAAATAAGGAGCTCAGTTTTGGAGACATTTAGCTTGAGGTAGTGAAAGGACATCCAGGAAGAGATGTGAGAAAGACAGTTAGTGACACGGGTTAGCAAGGAAGGAGATAGGTCTGGTGCAGAATAATAGATTTGGGTGTCGTCTGCATACAAATGATATTGTAAACCGTGGGACTTAATTAGGGAACCTAATGATAACGTGTAGATTGAGAAGAGAAGGGGACCAAGGACAGAGCCTTGCGGTACCCCGACAGAAAGTGGTGACGGGGCAGAGGAGGCCCCAGAGAAGGCTACACTAAAGATACGGTTTGACAGGTAGGAAGAGAACCACAAGAGGGCTGTGTCACAAATGCCGAAGGATTGGAGGGTTTGGAGCAAAAGAGGGTGGTCAACAGTATCAAAGGCTGTGGACAGATCAAGGAGGATAAGCAGAGAGAAGTAGCCTTTTGATTTTGCCGTAAGTAGGTTGTTGGTATCCTTAACGATTGCTGTCTCTGTGGAGTGATGGGGACGAAATCCAGATTGCAGTGGGTCAAGGAGGGAGTTGAATGTAAGGAAATGGGATAGGCGTGCATATACTAGCTTTTCGAGAAGCTTTGAGGCAAGAGGGAGGAAGGAAATAGGCTGGTAGTTGGATGGGGAGGTTGGATCAAGGGAAGGTTTTTTGAGGTGTGATCAGTACATGTTTCACAGATGAGGGAAATATACCGGTGCTAAGGGAGAGATTGAAAATGTGTGTGAGTATAGGGGTAAGGGTAGAAGAGAGGGAGGGGAGTAGCTGGTAGGGATAGGTGGGGATAGGGTCAAGGGGACAGGTAGTAAGGTGGGAGCACAGTATAAGTGCAGTAACAGTAACCTTCAATAACAGGGGAGAAAAAGCTAAGTTTATGGCTATGTGGGTTGTGGTTAATTGCGAGCATTTGAGGAGGTGGGAGAATAGAAGTATGTTGAGAGCTGATTTAGTTTCTGATAGAGTCGATTTTGTTATTGAAGTGGCTGGCAAAATCTTGAACTGACAGAGAAGTTGTATTAGGAGGTGGGGGTGGGCGGAGAAGAGAATTGAAAGTGGAGAACAGATGTTTTGTGTTTGAAGAAAGAGTAGAGATAAGAGTAGAGAAGTAATGTTGCTTATAGAGATTAAGACCGCTGCTCCTTAACTCGTCCGCCTGCTCTGAGGCGGTGGACAGCAATTCGTCCAATCGCATACGATCAGATTAATTGACACCCCTGCTAGCAGCCAATCACAAATGCATATATGTATATTCTGTGAATTCTTGCACATGCTCAGTAGAAGCTGGTGACTCAAAAAGTGTAAATATAAAAAGACTGTGCACATTTTGTTAATGGAGGTAAATTTGAAAGTTGTTTAAAATTACTGCACTATCTGAATCATGAAAGTTTAATTTTGACTTGAGTATCCCTTTAAACAAATATGTCGTTTTCCACAATGCATAGATTTTGATAGCAGATAAGAAACAATCTGCTAGATTACGAGTCTTGCGTTAGCCTTAAAAAGCAGCGTTGAGAGGTCCCAATGCTGCTTTTTAACGCCCGCTAGTATTACGAGTCTGGCAGGTACAGGTGCACCGCTCACTTTTCTTCCGTGACTCGAGCATACCGCAAATCCCCTTACATCAATTGCGTATATCCTATCTTTTCAATGGGATTTGCCTAACGCTGGTATTACGAGTCTTGGAAGAAGTGAGCGGTACACCCTCGCCTGTCAAGACTTCTACTGCATTTAAAAGTCAGTAGTTAAGAGTTTTATGGGCTAACGCCGTAAAATAAGACTCTTAACTAAAGTGCTAAAAAGTACACTAACACCCATAAACTACCTATTAACCCCTAAACCGAGGCCCCCCCCACATCGGAAACACTTTAATAAATATATTAAACCCTAAACCGCCACACTCCCGCCTCACAAACACTAGTTAAATTTTATTAACCCCTAATCTGTCGTCCCTAACATCGCCGACACCTACCTACATTTATTAACCCCTAATCTGCCACCCCAACGTCGCCGCTACTATATTAAAGGTATTAACCCCTAAACCTAAGTCTAAACCTAACCCTAACCCTAACCCCCCTAACTTAAATATAATTTAAAATAATATAAATAAAATTACTACAATTAAATAAATTAATCCTATTTAAAACTAAATACTTACCTATAAAATAAACCCTAAGTTAGCTACAATATAACTAATAGTTACATTGTAGCTAGCTTAGGGTTTATATTTATTTTACAGGCAACTTTGTATTTATTTTAACTAGGTACAATAGTTATTAAATAGTTATTAACTATTTAATAACTACCTAGTTAAAATAAATACAAATATACCTGTAAAATAAATCCTAACCTAAGTTACAATTACACCTAACACTACACTATCATAAAATAAATTACCTAAACTACCTACAATTAATTACATTAAATTAAATAAAGTAAAGTACGAAAAACAACAGACACTAAATTACAGAAAATAAAAAATAATTACAATTTTTTTAAGCTAATTACACCTACTCTAATCCCCCTAATAAAATAAAAAAGTCCCCCAAAATAATAAAATTCCCTACCCTATACTAAATTACAAATAGCCCTTAAAAGGGCCTTTTGCGGGGCATTGCCCCAAAGTAATGAGCTCTTTCACCTTTAAAAAAAATACAATACCCCCCCAACATTAAAACCCACCACCCACACACCCAACCCTACTCTAAAACCCACCCAATCCCCCCTTAATAAAACCTAACACTAACCCCTTGAAGATCTCCCTACCTTGAGACGTCTTCACCCAGCCGGGCACAAGTGGACCTCCAGAGGGGCAGAAGTCTTCATCCGATCCAGGCAGAAGAGGTCCTCCAAGCGGCAGAAGTCTTCATCCAGACGGCATCTTCTATCTTCATCCATCCGGAGCGAGGCGGGTCCATCTTCAATCCAGCCGACGCGGAGCCATCCTCTTCAAATGAAGTCCAAGCGAAGAATGAAGGTTCCTTTAAATGACGTCATCCAAGATGGCGTCCCTTGAATTCCGATTTGCTGATAGGATTCTATCAGCCAATCGGAATTGAGGTAGGGAAAATCCTATTGGCTGATCCAATCAGCCAATAGGATTGAACTTCAGTGCTATTGGCTGATTGGATCAGCCAATAGGATTTTTCCTACCTTAATTCTGATTGGCTGATAGAATCCTATCAGCCAATCGGAATTCAAGGGACGCCATCTTGGATGACGTCATTTAAAGGAACCTTCATTCTTCGCTTGGACTTCGTTTGAAGAGGATGGCTCTGCGTCGGCTGGATTGAAGATGGACCCGCTCCGCTCTGGATGGATGAAGATAGAAGATGCCGCCTGGATGAAGACTTCTGCCACTTGGAGGACCTTTTCTGCCCCGATCGGATGAAGACTTCTGCCCCTCTGGAGGTCCACTTGTGTCCGGCTGGGTGAAGACGTCCCAAGGTAGGGAGATCTTCAAGGGGTTAGTGTTAGGTTTTATTAAGGGGGATTGGGTGGGTTTTAGAGTAGGGTTGGGTGTGTGGGTGGTGGGTTTTAATGTTGGGGGGGTATTGTATTTTTTTTTACAGGTGAAAGAGCTGATTACTTTGGGGCAATGCCCCGCAAAAGGCCCTTTTAAGGGCTATTTGTAATTTATAGGGTAGGGAATTTTATTATTTTGGGCGGCTTTTTTATTTTATTAGAGGGATTAGAGTAGGTGTAATTAGTTTAAAAAAATTGTAATTATTTTTTTCATTTTCTGTAATTTAGTGGGGGGGGGGGGTTCGTACTTTAGTTTATTTAATTTAATTGTAATTAATTGAAGGTAGTTTAGGTAATTTATTTAATGATCGTGTAGTGTTAGGTGTAATTGTACCTAGTTAAAATAAATACAAAGTTGCCTGTAAAATAAACATAAACCCTAAGCTAGCTTTATTAGTTATATTGTAGCTAGCTTAGGGTTTATTTTATAGGTAAGTATTTAGTTTTAAATAGGATTAATTTATTTAATTATGGTAAATTTATTTTGTTTAATTTAAATTATTTTTAAGTTAGGGTTAGGGTTAGACTCAGGTTTAGGGGTTAATAAATTTATAATAGTGGCAGCGACGTTGGCGGCGGCAGATTAGGGGTTAATAAATTTAATATAGTTGCAGCGACGTTGGGGGGGCAGATTAGGGGTTAATAAATATAATGTAGGTGTTGGGGGCAGCAGATTAGGGGTTCATAGGGATAATGTAGGTGGCGGCGGTGTCCGGAGTGGCAGATTAGGGGTTAATAATATAATGCAGGTGTCGGCAATGTCGGGGGCGGCAGATTAGGGGTTAATAAGTGTAATATTAGGGGTGTTTAGACTCGGGGTTCATGTTAGCGTGTTAGGTGCAGACATAAAATTAATTTCCCCATAGGAAACAATGGGGCTGCGTTAGGAGCTGAACGCTGTTTTTTTGCAGGTGTTAGGTTTTTTTCAGCCAGCTCAGCTCCATTGTTTCCTATGGGAAAATCGTGCACGAGCACGTTTAGCCAGCTCACCGCTGATTTAAGCAACGCTGGTATTGAGGTGAGATGTGGAGCTAAATTTTGCTCTACGCTCACCTTTTTGAGGCGAACGCCAGGTTTAAAAAAACCTGTAATACCAGCGTTGTCTTAAGGGAGCGGGGGGAAAAAAAGGCTCATTAGCACCGCACCCCTGTTACCGCAAAACTCGTAATCTAGGCGAATATGCACAATAAATCCACAGGAGTGAGCACACGCCCTTTAGCTGTGATAAACTGCCAAAATACACTGATATACGAGACTACCTTCAAGGACTTAAATTAGCATATAATCTTACCTAGGTTTTTGCTTTCAAAAAAGAATACCAAGAGAACAAAGCAAATTTGATGATAAAAGTAAACTGGAAAGTTGACTCTTTATATAAACTTTTAATTAGACTTTTTTTTTGGATTAAGGGGCAATCCTAAAGTGTCCTTTGTTTTCTAAAAAGTGTTTAAATTGTAAATTGTGTTTATAATAGTTTTAGTTTTTAATGTTGTAAAAACATGTTGATAAAACATCTCATTAATATTTCTTTCTTGTAGCGCCACTCTTTTTTTTTTCTAACTATATCCACTAAGAAGGTGGTAGGTAACTTTGAGTTTGGCTGGCAAATTAATATCTAAGCGCAGAGAACTGTTATTGAGTTTTTATATTAACACGCAGACCTAGTAACTGGAAACACACACACACAGAGGCAGATACACAAACGATGGCATAGGAAAGGGGCGGTTACACAAAATATGTCATAGGAAAGGGGTGGTTACAGAAAAGATGATATAGGAAAGGGGCGGTTACACAAAAGATGTCATAGGAAAGGGGTGGTTACACAAAAGATGTCATAGGAAAGGGGCGGTTACACAAAAGATGTCATAGGAAAGGGACGGTTACACAAAAGATGATATAGGAAAGGGGCGGTTACACAAAAGATGGCATAGGAAAGGGACGGTTACACAAAAGATGATATAGGAAAGGGGCGGTTACACAAAAGATGTCATAGGAAAGGGGCGGTTACACAAAAGATGTCATAGGAAAGGGGCGGTTACACAAAAGATGGCATAGGAAAGGGGCGGTTAAACAAAAGATGGCATAGGAAAGGGGCGGTTAAACAAAAGATGGCATAGGAAAGGGGCGGTTACACAAAAGATGGCATAGGAAAGGGGCGGTTACACAAAAGATGGCATAGGAAAGGGACGGTTACACAAAAGATGGCATAGGAAAGGGACGGTTACACAAAAGATGGCATAGGAAAGGGGCGGTTACACAAAAGATGATATAGGAAAGGGGCGGTTACACAAAAGATGGCATAGGAAAGGGGCGGTTACACAAAAGATGGTATAGGAAAGGGGCGGTTACACAAAAGATGGCATAGGAAAGGGGAGGTTACACAAAAGATGGCATAGGAAAGAGCGGTTACACAAAAGATGGCATAGGAAAGGGGCGGTTACACAAAAGATGGCATAGGAAAGGGGCGGTTACACAAAAGATGTCATAGGAAAGGGGTGCTTACACAAAAGATGGCATAAGAAAGGAGCGGTTACACAAAGATGGCATAGGAAAGGGGCGGAAAGGAGTGGTTACACAAAAGATGGCATAGGAAAGGGACGGTTACACAAAAGATGGCATAGGAAAGGGGCAGTTACACAAAAGATTGCATAGGAAAGGGGCGGTTACACAAAGATGATATAGGAAAGGGGCGGTTACACAAAAGATGGCATAGGAAAGGGGCGGTTACACAAAAGATTGCATAGGAAAGGGGCGGTTACACAAAAGATGGTATAGGAAAGGGGCGGTTACACAAAAGATGATATAGGAAAGGGGCGGTTACACAAAAGATGGCATAGGAAAGGGGCGGTTACACAAAAGATGGCATAGGAAAGGGGTGGTTACACAAAAGATTGCATAGGAAAGGGGCGGTTACACAAAAGATGGCATAGGAAAGGGGCGGTTACACAAAAGATGGTATAGGAAAGGGGCGGTTACACAAAAGATGGCATAGGAAAGGGGCGGTTACACAAAAGATGGCATCGGAAAGGGGCGGTTACACAAAAGATGGCATAGGAAAGGGGCGGTTACACAAAAGATGGCATAGGAAAGGGGCGGTTACACAAAAGATGGCATAGGAAAGGGGCGGTTACACAAAAGATGGCATAGGAAAGGGGCGGTTACACAAAAGATTGCATAGAAAAGGGGTGGTTACACAAAAGATGGCATAGGAAAGGGGCAGTTACACAAAAGATGGCATAGGAAAGGGACTAGATGCAGATTATTGAAGCACTGCCTTGTGATCCCTAGGACTAAGGTTGGACACCTCAGCACTACATAGAGCAGCTTATAATACTTGTATTATTTATAGTGGTTTCTACTCACCCATGGGGATTCAAATGGCTTAGTGCAAATCATTTTAATATTTAGTGAAATATATCAGTGAAATATTTACACTAAATACATAGTTCAAAACCTTTATTAAACATGAATATTGCATAAATATGCTTTTACATGTTTTCATCTACTTAAAGGGATAGGAAAGTCAAAATTAAACTTGCATGATTCAGACAGAACATATAATTTTAAGACCACCACCCATTATTGCTTTGTGTATAGAGAGAGACAGATAAAATAAGTAGCTTTGTGTTCCAAAAGGTTTAGACCATTTGTTGTATGTGTTTTTAAGAATTTTATGTTGTGGTTTAAATGAGTAAAAACAGCTATTTTAATGACAAAACAAAGATTAAAGAGTAATTTCCCATATATTTAATAGTATACTATGCAGCTGGTATAGTAACTCTTTATGAGTAAACACTTTTGGTAGTACTGTGTCCCTTTAAAGACTGGACCTGTTAAAGACCCACCAGAACATAGAAGAGGGTCATAAATAAAAGTTTTTTATATGTGTATGCACATCTGGCATATTTGTATTTATAGCATGTTACCGATGTAGCTGTAAAACAATTTGCTATTTATTTAAGTGGCTTTATAAATGAATACAATATGCTACAACAGTTGTACAGGAGCCGTACGTTGTGTAGAACTAGGTAGGATAGTGACGTTGCCTCCAACACACCATAGCACTTTATTTTATCATCTCCTTATGTGCATGTGGTTTATATTTAGATGCTGTGTTACAGGTTGTAGTGATTACATTGTATAAGTTATTTAATGAATAACAAAAGGAAGAATCAGATTTTTAGATTACAGTTACTTGATTAAATATACAGATAAGTATGTACAGTTACATTTGTGAAGGAAAAACCATAAGCAGCACATTACAGTGCCCCAGGAATAAGTTGGAGAATTCTAATGCAGAGATTGCATGCCCTAATTCACTTGACCATGTAATTATTGCATTACTGACCATGTGACCTCTGGAGAAAACCCACTTGGGCCCTACACTTTTCCTAACAGACTGCAATGCGGTAGATAAAATAAAGGTTATCTAAATAACTTGTTGCTGAGCAAACTTGTTAGAACAGCTTGTATATTTTGGCAGCTTAAAGGGTCGAACAATCACTTTATGAATATTTATAAGGTTGTGTGGAGTACTGCCGTTTTGTAGGCGGTCACTGACTAAGGCTCAGTGATCTAAAGCTCTCTGGTCTGATGAGATTAACTAAGATGTCTCATCAGTACCGTGAGGTCTGTCACATTTTATGTAGAAAGGCCAATTTTAGCTTGAGAGTTATCATGCTATGTGGGGATTTAGAAGTGAGGAAGAGATTAATACATTAAACCAGGGGTCGCCAACCTTTCGGACCTCAGGGACCACTAAACTCACAATTTTGAATCCCGTGGACCACTAACATGATTTTTTTTAAAAAGGTACAAACCTCTATAATGTATGTATGTATGTATGTGTATGTATATATATATATATATACAGGTGGCCCTCGGTTTACACCGGTTCAATTTGAATATGAAATAATAATTTGAATTCAGAATAACAACCTTTTTTTCAGTCATGTTACTGCTATTGAAAAGCTTTGGAAATCAATTCACTAATTAAAATAGCCAGTAGGTGGAGCTGTCCGCTTGTTTTGCAGCAAAGTTAGGCAACGTAACAGCCTTAAATTGATCTGTGTACACAGATCAGACCAGATCTATCGAGCAAAATTTAGCAGGCACTTCCCTATTATCTTCCTGTCCAGCAGTTTGAGGTGAGGGTGCCTAACTGCTTATTAATCACTGCAGATTGAATTGCATAGAATAGGTGCAGACCCAATATTATCTAACATGCTAACAATGCAGAGAACTGATTGCAGAAAAATGCAAGTAAAAAAATGTTTTTGTTCATTAAACTTAGTTTGACGATGATGCAGTCTGTTGTGTAATTGTTTTATTAGGTGATGTTTAGCAAATGTTTTTGTTCATTAAACTTAGTTTGATGATGATACAATCTATATTATTTGATTTATAATGCTGTTTAGCATTTAAAGTCTTCATTTCAAAGCTTTAAAAATAACTCCCTCACTTTCTATTAACTTCCATTATAAACTGGGTTTCAATTTACAACGGTTTCGATTTACAACCATTCCTCCTGGAACCTAACCCTGGCGTAAACTGAGGGCTACCTGTGTATATATATATATATATATATATATATATATATATATATATATAAACTGAAACATTGTGGATCTGATGTCTTTGCCTTGATGTAAATAAAGTATTTTTGCTACTACCTGGGTGCTGCTGTTTGGATTTTTCTTGGGGTGTGTACAGTACCCCTCAGCGTGCACCCACTTGCAGGAGTGCTGGACTTTTACTGTTTGCGCATACTTAAAAAAACTAGAGCCATACTGCTTGTGAGATTAGTTCTTATCACCAATTTGGGCACACGCTCTCAACAAGGTCTGCCAGCCCTAACCTCTTAAAAGACATGAGTAAGGGCTTGTAGCCGGCGTAGTCTCTTTAGAATTTGTACTTGCTCCTTTCTATGGAATAAAAGCAGAATGCAAATTTCAAGTGGTGCTGCTGTTGTGGACTTTTTTCTGACCTCTCAAATGGACATTAAAGGGCACTTAAACCCTAAATGTGTCTATTGAGATTCAGGAAGAACATACAATTTTAAACAAATTTCCAATTTACATCTGTTATTAAATTTGCTTAATACTCTTAGGGCTAGATTTATTAAGCCCCTACGGCAGCAAGTTCTCTCAAGAACTTGCTCGCCTGAATTTATCAAGCAGCGTTCACCAGACCGCTGCTTCCCTAACATCTACGCCACCTCTATTGTGGCGAAATTCAATCTCCTCGGTCGAGTCCGACCAAGGAGATTGACAGCTCCAGCCCGTGCGTGATTGGCTGTGCGCGGGCAGGGGGTGGGATTGCACGCGAGCACAAAATTGCGCTCGTGTGCAATGTTAATTACCTGCGGGTAATTTTGCCCCTGTACACCTCAGCGTTGATAAATCTAGCCCATAGTATCCTTTGCTGAAGGAACAGCAATGCACAGCTGTGAGCTAAACACATCGGGTGACAGGAGGCATATGCAGCCATTAATCAGCATCTAGCTACCAGAAGTACACTGCTGCTCCTGAGCCTACCTAGTTATGCCTTTCAACAAAGGATACAAAGAGAATGCAACATCTCTATTGATGGAGAGAGTTGTGACTCCTTCAGCATAAAAATAAAGTATCATTTTATATAGTACCCTTTCTTAGATGCAACACAATTGAAATATTTTCATTTCTATTTAACCCTTTGTTCCAATAACTAAATTAAATGAATACATTGATGCATAGTTTCTTTTTATATATAGTCTTACATATAACTTACAGCATTTTTTTTCTATAATCTATCACTGTGACATGTAGGCTAGTGGAAAAACATGAACATCACTAGGAAGTTGAAATGTAATATCTCTTAGCAAAGAGCATTAACCTGCATTAACCTTTAAGGCATTCAATAGCAAAGGGACACATGGTTATTTTCTCTGAGTGAAGTGTTTCTGTACTGTGTATGCAATCACAATGTGTTATAATTTACTACACAGTCAGGAAAAGCAATGTCAATCGATGCGAAGGGAAACAAGAACAGCAAATGACATTGCTTACTTCAAAATGATCTTCATTAGCTTAATTTGAGGCAGGAATGTGTGTAAATAAACCTTGGCAGCTGCAGCAACTACAATTTCTCATGGTTGGTGCAAGAATGCCGGGGAAACATACAGATTGTTAACCCGCCTCTGTTAATAAGACTGCCTGTAATCAACCTATTTTTTCATTTTCTACACCGCGTGAAGCAATGAAATGGCGCTCATATATTCCCTTGAGGTGTGCAACCAGAAGAGAAGGCGCCACATAGCGTGATTCTGCAGAGTAAATCTTACATAGTACTGAAAGTAATGCACTCACATTTGGTGAAGCACTAAAACGTAGGCTGGGCAGACCGGATCCTCAGATTTGTCCGGTAAAACTCTCCTCTTGGTACAAGATACACAGGTCTTTAAGGTACCTTTCCCCTTGCAGTAGGTTAGTGTGTTAGTTACCCTTAGGTTCCACTTCCATTATTTAAACACAAATAATGCACAGCAGCGCATTTCTCAGTATCCAAGCTGTTTTAACAGCCTGATGAAAGTTTGGATACTGAGAAACGCGTTGCTGTGCATTATTTGTGTTTAATAAACACTTGTTTTTATGCTACTTGCTGCTTTTTTAATATGTTGGTAACCTATTCCCATGACCTGACGGTTTAAAGCAGAGAAGTGGAACCTAAGTGTAACTAACACACTAACTACTGCAAGGGTAAATGTACCTTAAAGACCTGTGTATCCTGTACCAAGAGGAGAGTTTTACTGGATAACTCTGAGGATCCGCTCTGCCCAGCCTGGACTACGTTTTAGTGCTTCACCAAATGTGAGTGTATTACTTTCAGTACACTATATAAGATTTACTCTGCAGAATCACGCTATGTGGCACCTTCTCTACTTTTTTTCTAGAATAACTTGGAAGTGGATAGCCTTATTCCTCGAGGAGAGCTGCCTATCTGTGTAACCTAGACACAAATTATATTGGACTATGTTTGGTATAGTTCATATGTATTTATTAGCACATTTATATCTATTCATATAGATTGAGATAGTGGTAGTTGGTGTCTTTCTTTGGAACTAGTTATAAATACTATATTTTCTGTTGGTATACATAATATATTTATCTTTGTGATATTGCCCCTATTTACATCTGAGGCTGTTATCTTTGTTTATTTTTGTTAGACTGCTAAATTACAGCTGGCATTATCAAAGTATCCTAATTTTAAATAAAGAAAGCATATTGAAAGGTCCTAAATGTACCACAATTGTCTAAACATTTTCATGGTTACCGAATGTCAACAGTATAAACATTTTCCTGACTGTCCATCCTCTCATCCTAGATGTCCCATCTTTTGTAGAATATGCCTGGGAGAGTCATGATGTCACAGTTTCTTTGAGACCTTTTTATTTATTAATCTTTGCATTGATATTTGCCCTTGTGCCATAACTTATGGGTCACCTTTTTGGCTTGTAAAGTAATATAATTTTTAGAACTGCAATTTTTTATTTTATGTTTTTTGTGATACAAACTAGACAATCTAGAGGCTGTACTGGTTTAGTTATAAGCTCATTTTGAGATATATGGCTGCTGCTGTATCTATGGAAACTAGGTGTGGCAAATTGTCATGGTACACTAGAGTACATTGTGCCAATCGACAATTAAACTGAAATCATTCTTGCATCAGAAAACCTTGATAATAGCATAATATTTATCAAATGTCACCTTTTATGATTGTGACCCTTCCAAAAGTTGTCTCAATCACTAAGTTGCCTGAAAAAGGAAGAACATTTAGGGCCAGATTACAAGTGGCGCAGTTGCTTGAGAGCAATATCGGGTTTATCACGCCTGTTTGCGCATTTCAGAAGTAGCGTGCAAATTACAAGTTGAAATTAAAAATGATCACTGAGCGCAATTGAAGTAAATGCGCGCCGGATTGTTAGCGCAACCTCTGAGCTTTGGTTAACTGTTACGCTCAAATAAAAAGTTGCACAAAACACCTAAAAATTTTATGTAAAAGTACAATTACACTCATAACACCATCTAATAAAAAATATTAAAAAAAAATGATTGCACAAAATGTTATTTATCATGCCCCTGTTTCCGCGCGAGCTTTCAGGCTTGCCGGAAACAGCCGTTATAAAGCAGCTGTCTAAAGACCGCTGCTCCATAACTTGTCCACCTGCTCTGAGGCCGCGGACAGAGATCAACCCGATCGAATACGCGAATGTGCAGGGGGCGACAATGCATCAGCGGTTCACAAGAACTGCTGGTGCAATGATATATGCTGTCAGCATTTATCGATGTGCAGCGGACATGATTACGCTACATTGTATCATGTCCGCTCGCACTATGATAAATCTACCTCAAAGGCTCAAAGATATGAGATCTCAGGTGTTAGGGAAAAAAAGGCATGCAAAAGGCTTTAACATAGAGATACATATATACACATGTCTAAATATGTATATGTATGTATATACAGATATAGATATATATATATAATGTGTGCACATATGTATTGATGTATTTATATGTGTGTATATATATATATGTGTGTATATATGTGTGTACATATGTGTACATATGTATTTATATGTGTTTATATGTATTTACAGACATATATACACATATAAACACATAAATACATATGTATTCCTATACAGACATATATAAATATATAAGTGCATTTGCATTCAAATAGATGAAAACATGTAAAGGCATATTTATGCAATATTCATATTTAATAAAGGTTTTTTACTATATATTTATTATAAATATTTCACTTTCCATTGTTCTGCACATAGCAAAATATGTTCTATGTATTTTTAAATAGATATTACTATATATATATATCTGTATATTTCTATACAACTGGTTTTCAAACCTGTCCTCCAGCCTCCCCAACAGGCCAGATGTTCAGGATTGCCTTGGATGAGAACAGGGAAAATAACCATGGTTACTAATCATCTGGTTATTTCACCTGTGCTCTAGTTCAGACATCCACAAAATGTGTCCTGTTAGGGAGGTCTGAGGACAGGTTTGAAAACCAGTGATCTATACCTATATATAGTTATATAAATATGTATGTATGTATAGATATATATTGTACCAAGATGTAGATATATGTAGAAATATATATTTAAGAATAAATTGAACATATTGTTATATGTGAAGAACATTGGAATGTAAAATATTGTTTCCTCTTATTTTGCTCCATTGACTTTTATGGGGAAATAGGTTAATGTGCGCACAATATTGTAAGTTCGGCTTTTTGAGTGCATCTGGTTAGCGTGCAAGCTATAACTTTTTACTTTCAACTTGTAATATGCTCGCTACCTGAAGCCTGCAAAGAGCTTACTTCTATCGCAGTTAGCACGTGAGCGGAAACGCTAAATAGCACTCCACTTGTAATCTAGCTCTTGATTGGTTACTGATATGACATAAAGCAATCCTTCATAGAAGTTTATGTTGAGCCCTGCGCACTACGTGTAATATGTTCCAACACAGAAGGGATCAATGACTGTTGGGTATGTTAAGGATATAATAAGTGAAGCGAATAATCTGCTTGTTGATCATAGTACTTTGGAAAATTAGATGACTTTGGCTTCAGGTAAAATGTCAGTTAGGTGATAAGTGCTGAGTTCTCTGGTGATTACAGTCCCATGAACACGTTAAACATTTGAGTAATTTGAGTAGGATGGGAGAATAGCAAAGTTTTTTTGCAACATGAAGAATAACAGTAAAATAATTATGATTTGGCTGAAAAATAGTGTTGGAAGTACATCTCATTAGGTAGTAAAGACATCGCATTCCACATAGTTAGCTTTTGCCTTTCATTACCAGTTCTTAATAAATAAGCATGATTGAACAATTTTCTTTTAAAAGTAGACTCTGGCCAGTAGCAGACCTACTCAACAGAGGGCCTGGTGAAAGATTTTTTGGGGCCTCCGAAAGGTAACTCAATAATAAGCTAAACTTTAAGTAATAAAATACATTCTGCTCAATATAATGATTTTGAGGATAGACCTGCAACTTACACTAATAAAAGACTTTCCTGCATTAGAAATTGTACACATTCTGCATACACTTATCTGTAGGATGGCTTTTATGGGCCCCTTCCAACACTTGGACCCTGGTTCCACTGCAACTGCTGCACCAATGGTAGTTCCGCCCCTGACTCTGACGCCCTAAGTGTATTAACTAGATATATTATACACATGATAGAACCTGAACACTGTAAATATGCTACAACATTACATATATTTATTAGCTGCAATACACATTTTAAATAGAATATATAAGTTCAGTAGCAATTTGGAAGAAAAATACAACATGAATTTGTAGTCGCTCACAGAGCCTGGATTTTTTTTGTCATGCAGGGGATATATTCCTATCATGTTTCTTGTTCCTTTTATTCTGTCACACACTAATATATAGCAGAAAACTAATGGTATAGTATTAATAATAACAGCTACTCAGTTTGTCACACCTGCTCTTTTAAATCTACAGTCTCTGGATGGAATTAAGAATGACAGGTGGCTTAAGTTTCTTTCGTTCTGTTCCACTGCCAATAAGCACAAAGCATACATTACGCCTTACTATACATTTACTAGATAAACCACAACTCTTACACTGAATAACTTAACATTATGTCACTTCTAAATAAAACAGTGAAATAGCTATGCTACTGTATTAATTATTTACAAAGTATTTCAGATCATGTATGATATAAATGTACTGTAAACATATTTCCAAATATTAGGTACAAATGTACAGATTTTATACAGGGGACTAACATGAATATGGCATATACATCAATGTATAAGGTTATAATGTACTGGTAATAAAAAAAAAATCAATTCAATACTGTATGTTTAAATAAGCCACTTCTCATATATAAATGTATATTTAACTCTAGTTAGATACTAGGAGGATTTTTAAAGAGATACATAGGAAAGAGTTGCAATGAAACATTTTTTATTAGTATTAGCCAATGAGTATTAGCAGGAAGTGCCTGTTAGCAAAAGTCCTATATTCTATAAAACGTGTTGCTGATAAAACTCGCTGCAACTTGAAAATTCATGAACATTTATACCTACCCCACAGGTTTAATTCTGTTATTATCAGCAGAGCTGTATCTATCTATCTGCGTAGAACGTGTTTCACTTTGAAAGAAACCAGTTTCACAAAAATGCTTAGTAAAATAATTTTTTTTGAGTATGATGTTCCTTTAAGAAGAATATTTGATAAGTCTTTGATTGACATGATGCAGACAATACAGATAAGCATGAGAATCTACAAGGTTGGGAAAGAGATAGCTAATCCCTGTCCCCTCCCCCTTTATTCCTAGGTATAGCCAGTCTTTTTTCTTTTAAATGAGGGGTCTCACCTCGTTCTAGATATCATGTGTTTTACATGGTCTATGAACAAATGGTGAATACTCAAGCCACAAGACACTAAACCTACAGAAATAGAAGAAAACAATATACTGCACTCCAATCTGTACCAAAGTACTCTAACATAAACTTGTGATTCACGATAAGGTGCAGAATCTGTTATTTTACATGATAGGCCACAGGATCATCTACATATTACATGAAAGATGAAAAATAAATCTTTTACCCAGCCTCCTTTCCCCTCAAAAATAAATAAATCCTGCAGGGTAAGTTGAACAGATACAGGATTCGGGACAGTAGTATAGAATATATATTAAAACCAAAATATTTTGCAACATTACATTTTTTATTTGATGAACAGTAGGAGACCAAAACTAAAAGATGGGTAAAGTAAGAGTTACATTGAAAACAGTGTGGTTCTAGACCTCAGAGTGCTAACAAAGTTTGCATAATGTTACATATTAAAGGGATATTAAACCCAATTTTTTTCTTTCATGATTCAGATAGAGCATGCAATTTTAAGCAACTTTCTAGTTTACTCCTATTATCATTTTTTCTTTGTTCTCTTAGTATCTTCATTTGAAAAGAAGGAATATAAGCGTAGGAGCTGGCCCATTTTTGGTTCAGCACCCTGGGTATTGCTTGGTGATTGGTGGCTAAATGTAGCTATCATGGGAGGGTTGCAGACTAAAAAGACTACATCCCTGTACAGCCACCACTGTTTGTAGGGTGGTACCGGTGGGGCAAGGAATAATCAAAAAAATGTATTTCTGCTTTTCTTATATACATTTGTGGTTGCTATATACTTTATAACTTTCAGCCCCACTACAGAACTCCCATTTATAAAACATTCCTAAAATAACCTCCAATTTTCTCAGGAAAAAAGAAAAAATCTAAGCACCATTACTGTTTAATAATAAAAGATGAAATGATAAAATCCGACAATGATTATTTCCTCTTCGGAAAGCTTGCAATATATTTCTCTACATTAAATGTTTGCATCTAACAGGTTAAAATTAAGATGCAGAGGCCAAAATAAAAGTGTTCATTTAAAAAAAAAAAAAACGGCATACAGGCCAGCGGGTCCAAATAAAAACTCAAAGTGCAATGCAAGCCTTAGTCTTCAAATCTACCCACCAGACGCTCAAGGCTGTGAATCTTTTAAATAGAAACCGTACCGCAATTTCCAAAGCAATAAATCTGAGCGCATAAAACTTTCCTGAAAGCTGTGTGCAGGTTGAATGTCCAGCACATATTCTTTTGATTTAAATTTCTTGTTGTGGTTAATAACAATTGGTGCAACGTTCTGGACATCTGTAAGTGGAAGCAGATGTACTAAAATAAGATCACTTCATCAGGTTGGGCTTAAGACTGTGCCCATTGCAAAACTAGATAATTCCACTTCAGACCCTTGGTACAATTCGCTTTGGTTTTACCCTCCTGAAATGTTGAAATTAGGAAAACAGCTGAGCACATTTTTTTTTAGAGAACCCTTTGTAGTATTTTAAATCATTTTACCTATAATGAATGTCAGGGGCTGTTAATACAGAGCTGCAGATTTCTTCCACTGTAGTTATTTTTATTTTAATTTACTGAGCTCCCTTAAATAAAAATAGGAGTTGCGTAAGTGTTAGATGGATAGCAATAGCATCACACTTGACTTCAATCCCACTTTCTTAGACTCCATTTGACATATACTATTTAAAATGATATGTTACTTCACAAATTGCACTTTCCTTTTTTTCAGTAGCTTTTTTGTGACAATATCTTATAAATACTTGCCTTCCTTTAGTTAGAACTATATCACTAGACTGCACTTTTGCAACCTTTAAGAACAAAAAGCACAGACTCATCATCTCCCTCTAGAGGAAGCCCTTATACAAACATTTATTATGTTCCTTAAAGTACATTAAACTGTAGTTGTACGGCCCTTAGAATATAAATCACTCAAGAAAGCTTGTGGATGACTTCCGGTAGGAGGGGCTAAGCAAGTAGACGCGTGAGTAGTACGCTGCCTACTTCCAGAGGCCTAAGAAAGAAGCCGCGGCATCGAGTGCCTATAGGCGGGCCGAAATCACCCAGCCCAGGACCCGTAGCTGCCGTTAAGGAGGCCGACAGCCCTGCAGAATTTGCTGACATCGGCCTACAAGGCCCATCTACAGCGGCTGCCTAAAGAGCCCCCAGTGACACACGCTGCCCGCCAGGACCCAAGGAGCAGTTGGTGAGCGGATACAGCAGTGGGATAGGTGTCTCATACAGCAACTTCTTGCCCCAGGAGGAAAGGAGACAAGCGTTCCTTGTCGACCAGCTCAGGACAAAGGCTAAAGGGATCCTGAGCACAACATCACCTCGACCTGCCAGTAAGTCCGCATACTTGGAAGAGCCGCAGGAGAGAAAGTCCTGCAGTGCGGTGGAACCACAGTTACCAGAAACATCTCCACAGAATAAGATAAGTTTGGATTTGTCTTTTCTTAATAACTTTACTGAAATAATGACTGCATACAGTTGGTAGAGGGGGGAGGGGTGTCAGGTGTAAAGCCAGATTGTGAACATTTTAGAGCTCCTGCGAGAGTAGGGCCTGACATAAGCTACTCATCCCCCCCTCAACCCTCCCAATACAGCACAACCCCCAGAAGAATAAAATGTCCTGAATGAAGAGTTCCAGATAATGAACATTTAATATCTCCCCTATAAGAAGAAAATAGGGTAAAGAGAGCATTCACAAAGGAAAGCAAAGCAAACTATTGGTTTAAAGGGGGAAAGAGTGAGGAAAAAGAAAAGGAGACTTTTTAAGCAGAAGGAAGGAAGAGGAGAAAAAAAAAAAAAGAAAAAAAAGAAAAACACAGATTAGTTGTTTTCTTTCTCTTCCCATTGTTTATTTATTACAAAAAGATGTGGGATTTATAAGCACTTTCAAGCAGCATCTGCCACAATAACAGCAGCAGTGGAACAATTAGCCTTCTTGCATAAGGACACTGACTACAGAAACTTTTATTGAATATGATCTGGGGGTAACCCAGGTTTAACAAGAGTTGTATCACTCATGTTCTTTGTTGCTCTCTCTTTCTGATTGATAAAATTGGTATAGGCCTAAAAACCATGATAGAAATGTATATGATTGCAATGCTAAGAGACACCACATGTTTTATATTTAAACATCTAGGATATGTTGGTATGCTGTATCTTACAAAATAATATAAGGTTTAAGGTAAAGGTGATAAGGGATAACTGTGCTAGCTTTATGTCTTATATTTAGATATTTTTGCTATTTTGGTGTGCTGTAAATTATAAGACAACACAGGATACAAGCAAGAGTGACAATATACATCTGAGCTAGCTCTACTCCCCAAGATAGAAGAAAAAGGGAAGGGGTAGGAAGGAGAGAGGGAGAAGGAAAAGGGGAGAAAAGAAAGGGGAGAGAGAAATTATTTCAGGATTTAAATTAGCAAGTGCTAGCTCTACTTTACATTTTAAAAGGAATTTTCTTTCTTTTTTGTTTTCTTTTTTCCTCTCCATTTCTGGGCTAAGGCTCTACATCCTTATAAGTACTCATATCTTTCAACTGTACACAAAGCCCTGTAAACAAGGCTTAGTAGAAGAGGAGAATCAAAGCAGGGTCATTAAAAACTCTACAAGCTTTAAATAGTCTGCAATGATAGAAAAACCCTACTTCCAAGTATTAATTTGACAAAATTAAACTAACACTGAACGATCCCTTATGAATTTGTTCTCAAAGACCTTTCTATAAAAAGAAAAAAGAGAAAAAAAAAAATATAAAATAAAAAAAAAATCAAGCTCTTTTGGTATCTGATAAGGTGGATAGAGAATTAAAAGCAACCTTAGAGGTTTTTACATGTAACGGTGTGGCAAAAGCTAACAAAAATAACGTGGACTAAGCCTGAATGTAAGAAACTAGGTAAAATTGGTTTGGAACAGATAGTACTTAAATTTTGGAAGGTATAATTTAAACGCATTTATAGACAACCTTCCCATTGAAGTAAGCGTCAAGACTCTGAAGTAGCGTGGTCAAGGCCAGCACACTCGTTAGCTATAAATAAAATCTGAACATCACATACACAACTCAAATAGTTCAAGTTAGAAGAGAAAATAGTAAAACACGAATAAGTAAGTTTATGCATATCTAAAAGGGTAGTCTACAACTTAATTTAACTTGGAAAAATATTCTCCACCCCCTAACTAACAGTGGTGGGCCTAAAAACTCCTCATTATCAACTACATAGTCTGGTATCATTTATTAACATATAGTCTCACTTTTTAAACACAAGAGGATATTACCTAATTTAGGGGTAAAGGAGGAGTCCACATATACATATGGAAAAATACTTAAACAAAAGCAAAATCACTTCACCAGGCATGTCTTCCCGAAGTAAAAATCAAGAAAGAAAAGGGAATAGAAATTCACAAGAATCACAGGGGGGAATAGGGGAA
Source organism: Bombina bombina (assembly GCF_027579735.1). NCBI lineage: Eukaryota > Metazoa > Chordata > Amphibia > Anura > Bombinatoridae > Bombina > Bombina bombina. The sequence continues at coordinate 1,128,669,078 of NC_069501.1, forward strand.
ATAAATCTTTCACAAAGTTCTAACAATGAAGAATTAATTAAGCAGCTTGACGCACTATTTACACCCAAGTTTGACTTAATTCAAAATAACATCACCTCACTAACACTTGAAGTAAAACAATTTGCAACCAGACTCACGTATGCAGAACAGAGAATATCTGATATTGAGGATGGGGCCCTACAGAGGGAACAGACACTACGCACTATGTCCACCCAGATTGAAAATATGAAAAATAAACTTGAGGACCTAGAAAATAGGGCCAGAAGAAATAATTTACGTCTTATTGGCCTGACAGAGGATATACAGGAGAAAGATCTTAAGAGATTTGTGGAGGTAGAATTAATGGGTCTATTAAATATTGGAGTAGAAACTCAAAATATAACAATTGAGAGAATACATAGAATAGGTTCAGAGAGACAAGAGGAGGGAAGAAATAAAACAGGCAGACCGGTTATCATGAAATTGTTGAATTTTCAGGAAAAAATCAAAATTATGAATGCTTATAGGAAAGCAAATGGAGAAATCAACTATAGGGGTAGAAAACTCTTGTTATTTAATGACTTCTCTTACGAGACATCTAATAAACGGCGATCCCTTGCGCCAATATGTACCAAACTAATACAAGAAGGGTGGAGAGTCAGACTTTTATATCCAGCCAGACTTAGCATTAGCACTACTACAGGGAACAGGATATTTACAGATGTAGAGGAAGTAAACGAGTTTCTTAAAGAACATAAAGATAGCTTAGAAAGACAACAAGGCCCTGTAACATGAACAGTGCCCCTGTTCTCTTCAAACCTTTCGGTACTGGTTTTACTTTTTAAGGTTAATACATAAAGGAATATAATGTATATTAACTTTGATTTTAGAAAAATGTATAGAATAAAATTTAGTTATGGGGGAAAATCCCCCTTCAAGGGGAAACTGGAAGGAAAGAGGAAGACCTCCAGTGAAATAAAGGGAACTAATAAAGTCTTGGTAATTCATAATGTTATTTTACTTTTTTTTTTTTTTTTTTTCTTCTTTCTTTTTTCTCTCTCTTCTTCCTCCCTCTCTCTTCTCTTCAACTCTCTCCTGTGCGCTGTTATGGTTGTTCTATCCTGTAAACACTTTATAGTCACGAACAACTTATCAGTAATAGTTAAATCCACAGATTAGTGAAAATGAGTCTTAAAGTAGTTTCGTGGAATATAGGGGGAATAACATCTCCCATGAAACGCAAAGCTATTCTGAGATACGCAAAATAAATTGGGTGCTCAGATACTGCTCTTGCAGGAAACACACCTAAAAGGGGAAGAGGCTATTAAACTAAAAGGGGGATGGGTTAAAGAGATTATATATACTACAGGGCATCAAAGGAAAAAAGGAGTGGCTATTTTGTTTAGTAAAACAATAGAATACAAAATTAACAAACTAGTGAGAGACGTGGAAGGAAGATATATCATACTAGAAGCTGAGATTGCACATAGGAAGATTGTTATTTGCAATGTATACGGCCCAAATGAGGAGGATATAGACTTCTGGCAAAGCTTGCGAGATAAGTTGCTAATATACTCCACAAACACTATAATTATTGGTGGAGATTTCAATATTGCTCCCAATACTACAGTAGACAGAAGTAGAGATAACGGTGAGCAAGCAATAAGGCAAAAAACACTAGATAAATCTACAATAGCGAGAAGAAAAAGAGAATCTCTTCTTATAAAGAGGTTTCAGCAAGATCTAAAACTAATTGATATATATAGAACTAGACATCCTGATGAAAGAGAATATACATGCCTCTCGAAATAAAAAAAAACTTTATCTAGAATAGACTACTTCCTTATTTCAGAAAAGCTAATAGATTGTATCCAGGAGACACTTATTGATATAATAACCATATCAGACCACGCCCCTATCTCAATTGCACTAGACCCCAAACAAAAGACTCGGAAATCCAACCAGTTCTTCTTTCCAAAATATCTAGCAAAAAATAGTAAGTTTATAAATTTCTTAAGATCTAAATGGGCTGAATATAAACAGTTTAATAACAGCTCTTTTGACAAAACTCATATATACTGGAACGCCGCAAAAGCCGTACTAAGAGGCGAAATTTTGGCATACCAAATAAAACAAAATAAAAAAACACACGCATACAAAAAGCAGATAACTAATTGTGTGATCAATAAATATTCCAGATATATCCAGACAAAAACCGCAGATAACTGGCAACAATACATTCAGGCTAAAAAAGATAGAGACACCTACCTCATGCAAAATGAAATTAAAGAAAATACAAAATCCTGCGCACAGTTTTATAGGTACGGCAACAAGGTGGGTAGCTTTTTAGCAAGAATTGACAAAAATCACAAAACTAAAAGCTTTATAAAAAAAATTAAAAATAAAGATCATATTTTGACCCAAACAGAGGACATACAAAAGGCCTTCCTTGATTATTTCACGGAGCTCTATTCAGCACAGCATATTAATTGTACTACCAAGGAGTCATTCTGGGAGTCCTTGATAGTCCCAAAACTAGAAAATAATTGTCTAACAAAAATTAATGAACCCATTACAGAAAATGAAATAAGACAAATAATCAAAACGATGGCAAACAACAAAGCGGCAGGGCCGGACGGTCTTCCATCCGAATTTTATAAGATTCTTATAGAGGAAATAACCCCTACATTAAATGCACTGCTGAATGGGCTCTGGAATGGACAGTTGGAACCATCAGTTGATTTTAACGAATCCATAATAATAGTCATACCTAAACCGGGAAAAGATCCACAATTAATTGACTCTTACAGGCCTATCTCACTACTCAATATTGATTATAAAATACTGACCAGCATTTTAGCTAAAAGGATTCAGGCTTCATTAGATACAATAATACACTCGGATCAAACAGGTTTCATGAAAGGAAGGTCCTCAAATGTTAACTTAAGGAAAGTTTTTTTAATAATCTCAGACCAGTGGTATAACGACAAATATAATAAAAAAGCTAACAAAGAAGACAGTTCAATAGTATCACTGGATGCAAGTAAAGCTTTTGACTCCGTTACATGGGACCACCTTGTTACCTCTCTTATAAAATTTGGATATTCAGGCAATAGTTTTAATTTAATTAAGAAACTTTACACTGAGTCTAGGGCAGCGATAATTATCAACGGTAACAAAACACCCTACTTCCCCCTCTTAAGAGGGACAAGACAGGGATGTCCTTTGTTGCCCTTAATTTTTAATATTGCATTGGAACCTTTATTGATTGCTTTGAGAAATAACATACAGGGGATTGAGTTAGGTGGCAAGAGAATACAGTTAGCGGTCTATGCAGATGATCTATTGGTATTTTCTAGAAATTCAAAGAAAAACTTTAATAAAATGTGCCAGATTATAAAAAACTATGGCTCTTTTTCAGGGTATCATATTAACCAGTCTAAATCTGAAGTACTATGGCTTCAAAAAAATCAAGACTCAGAAACTAAAATATTAAAAGAAGTAACTAAATATATGACATACTTGGGGGTTAAAATATCCAGAGATCCCTCAGAATGGTACGCTTTGAACATTGGTAATGGCATTAGACAATTCTGTGAAACCCTCAAAAGGTGGACCTCTCTTCCACTTTCTCTCTCTGGTAAAATAAATTTACTTAAGATGATCGCACTCCCAAGGCTACTGTATCTTTTTCAGAATATTCCTTTCTTAATCAAGAAACAGGAGATTAAGACATCTAATCAGGCAATTAAGGAATACTTATGGACGAATAATAGGCCTAGAATCAGCCATCAAAAATTAATACTTAAAAAAGAATATCTGGGCCTGGGCCTCCCTAACTTAATAATATATAACCTGGTGGCAGTGACAAAGATTGCTCTTGATTGGCTCCTAGAGAGTAATCATTTTACTTTACCAGAGACAGAAAATGGATTGATAAAACCTTTTTATTTAAAAAATATCCTCCATCTCGAGGTTAAGAATCTCCCACCATATGTCAAAAAAATAGATTTGCTTAGGGATACAGTTGTAGCATGGCACAGAACATGTAAGTATTTAGGTATATATCCCTATGCAACACGGTATTTATCTATTAAAGGAAACTTAGAATTCAAACAGGGTCTCTCATCTAAAATATTTTCAGTCTGGCAAGAAAAGGGATTATCCAATATTATTCAATTAACAAAAAATAACCAGGGTGTAACTCAGGTTGAAGATTTCGAAACAATTAAAAATAAATATCTCCTCTCTGAGAAACATTTTTTCTCATTCTTACAAATTAGGCATTATTGCCTTAAACTAATACAAATACAAGGGAATAACTGGGATCTTGCACCATTAGTTCCGGTAATTAATCTGATTAAAAGTGGTAAATATTCAATATCTCCGTTATACAATCTAATAAATAATATAAACTACAAACAACACATTGAAAGTGGAACTGCAAAATGGAGGGAAGTGTACTTTCCGAATCTAACTACGCAATTAATATTAAAAAGCGTGGAGAGAGTGGAGGAAGCATCATTAGCTATCCCTATGCGTGAACAGCATGTAAAATTAATGTGGATGGTATATATCACACCTGAGAAGATTGCTAAATGGGGCGGCATAGGGGAAGGAACGTTCTGCACTAAATGCAGACAATCAAAGACAAACCTAATCCATAGCTTCTGGCTCTGCCCCAAGATACAAGGTTTTTGGGGAAAGATAAACTTCTGGCTGAGCAAGGTTTATCAAACTCAAATACTTTTACAACCAGAACAGATCTTTTTTTTCCACTATAAAAAAGAACAGCTACAAAATCGGAAATTTATAACGATGATAATTTTGTTAGCTAGAAATCTTATATGGAAACAGGTTAAACCACCCTCTTTTGGGAATCTTGGGGAAATTATTCATCACCAATTTTTTATAGAACTACAAGACACTCTATACCACATTGATATCAACATAACACGCTTCTTTAGCAAATGGGAGAATTGGATTAAAACTAGGGAGATTGAAGAACAAAAGAAAATAATTGGAAACTTCAAAAATACAATCTATATGGAAAACTGTAGATTGAGAGGGGAATGGCTTTTTGAAGAGCCCGACCAAGCTTAGAATACAGAGGGAGGGGGAAGAGAGGAGAGAGAGAAATTTCTTTTTTTTTTTTTTTTTTTTTTTTTTCTTCTTATTACAAGACTTAGATATTTTTATGTGATTTAAGATGTTATAACTTTAAACTGAATATCTTTTATATAGAACCCAGGGGGGAAAGGCACCAATATAGATAGAAAGATTCTTTGTGTTGTTTCGTGGTTGAAAAGGGGAAAGGATAGAGGTTTGTTAGTTTTTCCTTTTGCTTTCTTTCTTTATGATAATAGAAAGGGGAAAAAGGAATACCTTTCTATATCTTTATGATTGCTATGTTTTACGGACAGGTATCCTCCCTATAAGATTTAATTTTCTCTGTTTGAGACCAAGATTGGGTAAATATATACTGCATTATATATTAGTTGAAACAGAAAGTAAAGAGTATGAAAATGTTATACTATGATTTTGTTAAATCTGGAAAGATTGATTGTTCAGATTTGTAATTGATGTATAAAACTAATAAACCATTAAAAAAAAAAAAAAAAGAAAGCTTGTGGATAATTGTACAAATACACAAATTCTATTTTTTAAAAAAAAAAAAATCTTTCAGTAGTAAACTCACAATTGATATTTTGAATAATTATTTTTCAAAATAACCAGAACAGAAAAATTTAGATCTACACAGAACCAGATATTTAGGTCCAACAAATCAGTCCATGATATCCACACTCCCATAGAAACAATCCAAGCAGACAGGCTCCTAAAACGTCACTTTTATTAACATATTAACATATATCATGTGAGGCTACCACACTTGTCCACTCCATTAGGACCATTCAGTTAGAATAGAAATAAACAAACATTGTATATGCTACAAATATGGAGAAGGAGACATGTTGTGTGGGATGTTAGGGTGGACAAGCCAGATAAAAAACACTGGCGGACTGTTTGTACTCTCTACCCCAAACCTTATTGTAGACAAGTCTGCAATAACGTTGACACGTTATTTAAAAATGATTCCCTAAAATGTAGGCATTTCGGCCATCTCTTAATTTAATCTTAATTTAATCAATATAATGAACTAATCCATTTGATTTTTTTCTTTATAAGTTATTAAATAAGATCTTATTTAATAACTTATATAGAAAAAAATCTAATGGATTAGAAATTGCAACATATATGGGGGACTTACATACTTGTTTAAGAGATGTTAAATTATAGAATTGCCCATTTATGTTGGATTATCTTGCATGTGGAAGCAGATATTGTAGTGGAAGCAGATATTTTAGGAGAATAATAGCACTAAACTTTCCAACTCATTTTAACTGTTTTTTGTTATTGCTGTTTTACTTTTTATTGCATATTCAATTTACTCAGTGTGAGATATTGTTTGAGATTCTGGCACCTCTCACTGTATGCTGATTTCTCAGTCTGACACTACATCTGTTACAAGCCAAAATCTTATCTTTGTGCCCTTCCTTACAGCTATTCATGTCTAATCTGTCAGTTGACATGTTTCTGCATTCTGCTCTTTTGAGGCTTTAAGAGGATAACAAGGTTGCATATGGTAAGCTCTACACAATCTTCACTCCTTCCGATATCGCACTTCTGTGCCGAATGGAGCCAGGCAATGTCTGGGAAGCAGTATGAGGTCTCACTATGCTTGTCTGGTCTTGTAACTGTGTAAGAGGAAAGAATTAGACGTGTGTGACAAAATAACAAAGACACGACTAAAGGCCAACTGTTGCCCTGAAATGTTGTCCCCAAAGAGAAGAAAAAATAAAGCTCCATTTTAAACATGATACAGGTATTTCCTTTTTATATTTACAAATAAAAAAAAGAACAATATTAACAATTTGATTTTAAATGTAATTAATGAAATCTTCTATGATTCCTTCAATTAACTAAAGAGCCTGAATTATAATCCTCCCTTATATGATAAACTATTTAGCATCACACACTGAGCCAGATTACAGATGGCTCTAACTTTTTCTTTCGCTAGCGAGCTAACTGCGCTGAAGGTAAAGTTTTAAAGCGGCAGGGTTAGCGAGCTTATTACAAGTTGAAAGTAAAAATTTTAGTACGCGAGCTTATCCTAATGTGCGCTAACTTCAGGATTTCAGATATCGCGACCGTGTTAACTTCTTCTCCCCATAGACTTCAATGGAGCGTGCTTTTAAAAACAAAAGTCAACGCTCGCTAACTCGACACTGTATTAGACCAACTGCGCTAAAGTCAAAGCTATTTATAAATATTTAACATTCCAATGTTCTTCACACAGAAGAATGTTTTTTTTATTTTTAAATATTTATTTATATTTGATGATTTTTTGTAAAATATATATCTATATATCTATATGAATATATACATGTATAGATATATTCATATATATATATATATATATATATATTTAAAATTAAAAAGAATATTTTTTTTTAATGTTAAATATTTATTTTATAAACACAGTAAAACACATTACATTATTTAAACAATTAATAAAAATGAGTTTTCATGTTTAATGGTATTTAAGTGGAAAGGGCTCTAAAGTGTAACTGTATATATATATGTCTATATATGTGTATGCATGTGTATATATGTGTATATATGTATGTATATACATATTTACAACAGCAATTTAAAATATGGGGAGGCGAAAAGTGACTTTAAAATCCTCCACTAAATCCAAAATGTAAAGAAAATAACTCATTGTGTAAACCATTTACAAATCTAAACAAGTCAGAAGACTTGCTTATACCCCAGAAACTCTCTGATTACACTGTTTCCAATGCAGCAAAGGACTCTGGGGGAAGATATGCAAATGAGGTTCACAATGACTCACTTTTTTACTTCTAGCCTGCTTTTTATGACAGACTTCCCTTTACGCCATAGCATCGCTGCATTACACAGCTTCTATGCTTAGCTAGGGTTAGTACAGTGATGCAGACCAGTCCCAGGACAGCTGTTTCGTGGTTATTGCCACTCATCAGCTGGGATTAGCTTGAATCACTGCTTGGTAAAATTGTTTTCTGGGGGAAATACAACAGCAATTTAAAATATGGGGAGGCGAAAAGTGAGTTTAAAATCCTCCACTAAATCCAAAATGTAGAGAAAATAACTCATTGTGTAACCCATTTACAAATCTAAACAAGTCAGAAGACTTGCTTATACCCCAGAAACTCTCTGATTACACTGTTTCCAATGCAGCAAAGGACTCTGGGGGAGGATATGCAAATGAGGTTCACAATTAGTTATTTTCTCTACATTTTGGATTTAGTGGAGGATTTTAAACTCACTTTTCACCTCCCCATATTTTAAATTGCTGTTGTATTTCCCCCAGAAAACAATTTTACCAAGCAGTGATTCAACCTACTCCCAGCTGATGAGTGGCAATAACCACGAAACAGCTGTCCTGGGATTGGTCTGAATCACTGTATTAACCCTAGCTAAGCATAGAAGCTGTGTAATGCAGCGATGCTATGGCGTAAAGGGAAGTCTGTCTTAAAAAGCAGGCTAGAAGTAAAAAAGTGAGTCATTATGAACCTAATTTGCATATCTTACCCAGAGTCCTTTGCTGCATTGGAAACAGTGTAATCAGAGAGTTTCTGGGGTATAAGCAAGTCTTCTGACTTGTTTAGATTTGTAAATGGTTTACACAATAAGTTATTTTCTCTACATTATACATATTTACACATAAACATCTGTATGCATACATTATATATATATATATATATATACACATACAAACACATATTTAGACATATATGTATACATAATAGCCCTTCCCAGTCAAATACCTAGTCATATACCATATCCCTTTCATCCCTTATAAAACATTTTTATTAATATTTTATTTTATCGTATTTGTTTGGTGTTTGGTGCAACTTTTTTTTAACCCTTAAACTTTACACTAGGTGCCAATGAGTGCCAATTTTTGTTTGCACTTGAGCACAACCATTTGCTTTTAACTGGTAATATGTGCGCTAGTTAGCACTGTAGCAATATCGCCACTTGTAATCTAGCCCACTGTGTTTTATAAATTGTAAATATAAATAGAAGAATAATTTATTACATCACTAAGGACTAAATTACGAGTGGAGCGCTATTTATCTATTCTGCGCGCGCGATAACTCTGCTAGAAGTAAGCTTTTTGTGCCTGCCGGGTAGCACGTGTATTACAAGTTGAAAGTAAAACGTTTTTTTATGAGTGCTAACCTGATGCACACAAAATAAAACAAATTTGGAATATTGCGACCCCCTTAAACTTCAATGGAGTGAGAAAAGTGGGGAAAAAACGAACACCCAACAAGTCGTGCAAACCTGATCATGTTTTCTCAAGTGCGCTTACCTGACATGAAATATTAATATTTTACATTTCAATGTTATTCACATAGTCAAGTGTTCTATTTATCCATAAATACATATCTATCTATCTATCTATCTATCTATCTATCTATCTATCTATCTATCTATCTATCTATCTATATATATATATATATATATATATATATATATATATATATATATATATATATATATATTGTATTGGTATCAGAAATTAAAGAGGGGACAGAAAAAGTAAGATAGATAAAAGTATGCCCTATGCCAGCACAAATCATTAAAATAAAAATTGTATTAATAAGTCATAAAGGCTGGATATCAAACTTGTAGACACAGGAGAAATAAGCCCCTCTCCTATAGACATGTAAAAAATACTAGTAATGCCATAGTACAAAATTATAAATGTATTACTTTAACATACTGATATATTAAGCATCATAAGAATGAGTAGATGGGTAGCAAAAAAAAACTAAAACCTGACTTTCATAAAAACCTGGTTACCAATGGCCATTGGAAAAAATATAGAAAAAATGTGCACAGTCCACAATAAGACATTAATGGTGTTAGGACAAAGAGACTATATTCCAATTTCAGAATTAATGCAAGTCTCAAAAGTGAAGCAGTCCCAAAGTATAAACAGTCTCCAAGCAGTGACCAAGCAGTAATAGCGGTTAGCAATAGCAGCAGTTCATATAAGTAATGCCAAGCAGGGGAGAGAGATAATTATTCAGCAGTATAGTATTGTAGCGGTCAAGCAATTAGCAGGGATAGTCTATTAGTATAGCGGCTGTTAGTAAATACTTCCAGGGATTCCTGGGTATGCTCGTTATGGGGTACAACCTTCTGAGGGATATACCCTCGCTCCAAGGGACCCTTAAAGAAAGACAGCGTTATGGACTGATCTCACCCGTCTTCAATGGCGACCGTCATTCATATGTGAAGCCGTATTCCGGTAAAGTGCTGGTGCTGGTAATCTCGCTCCTCCTCAGTGCTGTGGCCAAATTCGATCAGGTGGCTGTTGTCCTTATGCTTCGGTCACTTACATAGTTGCAAGTTGTGTATATATTTTCTCCAGCGGTCAATGAATCCAGGGCCCTCAGATGGCCTAGCTGAGGTATACTTGCAAACAACGCTACACGTGTTTCGCCGCCAGGGATATTCCGTGCGGCTTCTTCAAAGTGTACATTTCCTGTCTGTTTGTTCTCCCTCCCGGGAATTTATGCTCAATCTGAAAGTTCCCATCTTTACACTTCCTGTGAGTCACATTTGTCCATTCAGGCAGCGTCTTGCTACAAGTACATGTCAAACATGTATATCACAATTAACTTGTTCATCATTTTATATATGCTAACTAATGGCATGTGTATAACTATTTACATAAATATACATGAATAGAGAGTATATATAGGAGAGGCGCATAATGTTTTAGAACCATATCAAGAAGAAGAAAGTTTTTCTATTATCGTATATCACACGTATAAAACCCAATCATATATCTCACAGTGTGTAGTGTCATACTGCATCTTTTATCATATATCCATATGGCTGATTTATTGTGTAATTTGTAGTATATGGAGGCCTTGATTATCAATTTAATTACTGATACACGTAGTTACTATTTACAAGTTATGGACAGTGGTGGCATCCAACTACAAAAAGGGTGCAAAATTTATTTCTTCATTCATCCCCTTTGGTTTTAGAGTATTCATGTTGTAAATCCATTTACATTCTGTTTGCAGTAGTTTATTGTCAAGATCACCACCTCTGCCTTGTAGGTTTATCAGTTGTAGACCCATTGCCTTTGTATCTTTGGGGGAGCTATTATGATACAAAAATGAATGCCGTGCTACACTGCTGTCTTTGAGATTTTGATTTTTAATATCTCTTTTATGTTCCAATACCCTTTCTTTTAGCTCTCTAAAAGCCTGTCTGATGCTGGACCTATGTACTGCCATTCTCTCCTTCAGCATACATTCCGTCTTTCCAATATACTTGTCCCCACACTGGCACTTGATCATATAAACCACGTATTTGGACTCACAGTTTAATGGCTGTCTTATGTCATACCTCCTACCAGTGTGGCTGTGTGTGAATGTGTGGCCTAGGATTAGATTATCACCTGTAGTGCATCCATGACACCTATATACACCTGGTTTTCTCATCAGAAAATGTTTTACTGGTTTTTCATATTTATTAGTGGGGTCTGCCTGTACTAACATATCCTTCAAGGAGTGTCCCCTTCTATAAGAGAATATCGGGAGTTCTTTTGTGAAAGATTTTAATCTCTCATCCCCTTGTAGGATTTTCCAATTATCCTGGATAGCCCTTCGTATTTTCAAACTGTCTGTTGTATACTCAGTGACAAAAAATAATTTATCTTCATTCTTTCTCCTTTTCTCCACTTTTTGTTCTTTTGCTATTTTTGCCTGTGTTTTGCTATCTTGTAAGGTACTGGCTGGGTATCCCCTCTCTGAGAATCCTTCACCCATTTCATCCACAGCTCTTTCTACCTCATCCAGTTTAGAGGTGAGTCTCACTGCTCTCAACATTTGAGCTTTTGGCATAGAGTTAAGTAGGTGTCTTGGGTGAAAACTCTCATATCGTACTAAGGTGTTTCTATCTGTAGTCTTTCTATACACCCTTGTCTCTATCCTGTCATTGTCTCTGAATAGTTCTATATCAAGAAACTCAATTTTCTCTTTGTCCCATTTCGGGACAAATCTAATGGGGCCCTGAATTTTATTAATCTCAAGTGTCTAGTCTCAGATGTTGTCCTATAGAACAAATACAACCACTGAAATTAGGGGGTGATATACGGACCATTTTATTACAAAGAGAGGCCAGATGGATCTCTGAACTAGACACAGTCCACCCAGGGGCTTGAATACACACCTGTCTCTGTCCTGTTTCTTGTAAAATAAGTCATCGGAAACTCAATAAGCTGAATTTTTGATTATATTATTATAGTGGACTCTTGTACCACTAATGGAGGGGGTATAGTAGTTAGTTTATAAATCAGTTATAATAGTTATTTGTAAATATGTTTATTACCCTGTAATCCTAACAATTTTGTATAGTGATGCACATGTGACTATAGTATTCTAATGTATTAATGCTTTATTTTAGGTAGAAAAAAGGAAAATTCCAGTAAACAGTTAAGTGAACTGAATTCAGATTCTACCTTAAGAAATACAGATAATCACAGGGTCATAGAGCATCACCTGAGTGAGTGGGGGAGTGGTTAAACAGGGTATAAATATTGTGTTAGTTTGCATTGTATGTTACCTTGACAAAGGCCCAGGTTGGGGCCGAAACGTTGGAAAATAAATGTTGAAAAGCCTATGAAAAAGAGTCTTTCTTGTATACTTATACATATATACTGTATATATATATATATATATATATATATATATATATATATATATATATATATATATATATATATATATAAAGTTTTTGGTAAAATATATATCTATATAATATATATATATATATATAAGACTTCTATGGGGGAACGCAGTAAAAGTTATGTCAGATATCGCTGGTACACATATAGGACTAGATTACAAGTGGAGCGCTGGTTAATTTTGTAAATCTTCCCCAAATGCCACCAAAATACTGTCTAGTGTAGTTTATTAAAAAATAAAGATGACAGCATCTTTAATTTTTAATAAAATACCTGCACTAGGTAGTATTTTGGGGCTAGTTGGTGGGAGTGGGGTATTAGGGAAAAAAATGGCAATGTGTGTTCCCAGTAAATATATATGTATATGCTTATATATGTATATATATTTATGTGTTAATATGCGTATATACACATATGAACACATAACTATATATGTATATCAGCATATACATATATATTTGATTGCTGCCATCGCTAACGGCATCAGAATGAGGCTCCAATAGGAGCCTATGGAAGTGCGCTCTTCACTAGTAATCTAGCCCATACTGTATATATATATATATATATATATACACACGGGTAAAACAAATATGGCTGCGTTAAAGCGATATGAAACCCCCAAAAAATATTTTGTGATTCGGACAGAGCATGCAATTTTACACAACTATCTATTTTACTTCTATTATCAATTTTTCTGTATTCTCTTGCGGCTAGATTACGAGTTGTGCGTTAGGCTTAAAAAGCAGCGTTAAGAGGTCCTTTTTAACGCCCGCTGGTATTACGAGTCTTGAAGGTACAGGCTCACCGCTAACTTTTTTTTCCAGACTTGGAAATACCGCAAATCCACTGACGTAAATTGCGTATTCTATTTTTTCAATGGGACTTGCATAGCGCCGGTATTAGTCTGCCAAAAAGTGAGCGGTAGACCCTCTCCTGTCAAGACTGGTACCGCATTCTAAAGTCAGTAGTTAAGAGATTTACACTACAACGCCGTAGCATAAAACTCTTAACTAAAGTGCTAAAAAGTACACTAACACCCATAAACTACCTATTAACCCCTAAACCGAGGCCCTCCCGCATCGCAAACACCCAAAAAAATTTTTTAATCCTTAATCTGTCCGAACCGGACATTGCCGCAACTATAATAAATATATTAACCCCTAAAACGCCACACTCCCGCCTCACAAACATTAGTTAAATATTATTAACCCCTAATCTGCCGTCCCTAACATCGCCGACACCTACCTACATTTATTAACCCTTAATCTGCCGCCCCCAATGTCGCCACCACTATACTAAAGTTATTAACCCCCTAAATCTAAATCTAACCCTAACCCCCCTAACTTAAATATAATTAAAAGAAATCTAAATAATAAATAATATCATTAACTAAATTATTCCTATTTAAAACTAAATACTTACCTATGAAATAAACCCTAAGCTAGCTACAATATAACTAATAGTTACATTGTATCTATCTTAGGGATTATTTTTATTTTACAGGCAAGTTTGTATTTATTTTAAGTAGGTAGAATAGTTATTAAATCATTATTAACTATTTAATAACTACCTAGCTAAAATAAATACAAATTGACCTGTAAAATAAAACCTAACACCTAACACTACACTATAATTAAATTAATTCTCTAAATTAAATACAATTAAATACAATTTAATAAAATTAGCTAAAGTACAAAAAAAACCCACTAAATTACAGAAAATAATAAACAAATTACTAGATTTTTAAACCAATTATACCTAATCTAATCCCACTAACAAAATAAAAAAGCCCCCCCAAAATAAAAAAAGCCCTACCCTACACTAAATTACAAATAGCCCTTAAAAGGGCCTTTTGCGGGGCATTGCCCCAAAGTAATCAGCTCTTTTACCTGTAAAAAAAATACAAACAACCCCCCCAACAGTAGTTCAACGAAGCCGGGAGAAGTCTTCATCCAAGCTGGGCGAAATTGTCCTCTTGACGGGCAGAAGTCTTCATCCAGACGGCATCTTCTATCTTCATCCATCCAGTGCAGAGCGGGTCCATCTTCAAGACATCCGACGCGGAGCATCCTCTTCATCCGACGGCTAACACTGAATGAAGGTTCCTTTAAATGACGTCATCCAAGATGGCGTCCCTTCAATTCCGATTGGCTGATAGAATTCTATCAGCCAATCGGAATTAAGGTAGAAAAAATCCTATTGGCTGATGCATCCGGATGGATAATGATAGAATATGCCGTCTGGATGAAGACTTCTTCCCGCCTGGAGGACCACTTCGCCCGGCTTGGATGAAGACTTCTCCTGGCTTCATTGAGGACTTCGACCCGGTTGGATGAAGACTTCTCCCGGGAAGGTGATCTTCATGGGGTTAGTGTTAGGTTTTTTTAAGGGGGTATTGGGTGGGTTTTAGAGTAGGGTTGGTTGTGTGGGTGGTGGGTTTTAATGTTGGGGGAGGATTTGTACTTTTTTTTTACAGGTAAAAGAGCTGATTAGTTTGGGGCAATGCCCTGCAAAAGGCCCGTTTAAGGGCTATTTGTAATTTAGTGTAGGGTAGGGCTTTTTTTTATTTTGGGGGGGCTTTTTTATTTTGGGGGATTAGATTAGGTGTAATTATTTTAAAAATCTTGTAATTTGTTTATTATTTTCTGTAATTTAGTTTTGGTTTTTTTTTGTACTTTAGCTAATTGTATTTAATTGTATTTAATTGTATTTAATTTAGGGAATTAATTTAATTATAGTGTAGTGTTAGGTGTAATTGTAACCTAGGCTAGGTTTTATTTTACAGGTACTTTTGTATTTATTTTAGCTAGGTAGCTAGTAAATAGTTAATAACTATTTACTAACTATTCTACCTAGTTAAAATAAATACAAACTTGCCTGTAAAATAAAAATAAACCCTAAGCTAGCTACAATGTAACTATTAGTTTAGACTCTGGGTGTTTAGACTCGGGGTTCATGTTAGGGTGCTTTTTTGCAGGTGTTAGACTTTTTTTCAACCGGCTCTCCCTGTTGATTCCTATGGGGAAATCGTGCACAAGCACGTTACGCCAGCTCACCGCTAACATAAGCAGCTCAACGCTCAATTTTGCTCAACGCTCACTTCTTGTCTTTTAACGACGGGTTTGTAAAAACCCATAATACCAGCGCTGTAGGTAACTGAGCGGTGAAAACTGCTCGTTAGCACCGCATAGCCTCTAACGCAAAACTGGTAATCTGGGCCTTGGTATCTTAAAAAGCCACAAACATAATCTGTGATCCATGTGCAAGCGCACTAGATGGCAGCCCTATTCCCTCACACCTACCTAAGTATCTCTTCAACAAAGAATATCATGGGAGCGTGAATCACAAAATGTTTTTTTTCCTTTCAGATGTTTTGGTTAAATGATTTAATGATCTGCTTTTATTATCATACTGTGCATTATACTGTGTACAAGGTTGTGCTAAATATAATGCACCTCGCTCTGACTTGCTGCCGCAGTGTAGACATCATTTGCAATAAAAGCTATTTGCTAATAGGAATTTTATATTTCATATGGTAGAATAGCAAGTATGAAATTCCTAATGCAGGTTACACTACAAACTGCTAATGAGCCTATCACATAAACATAACAGTAAAAATAAAAATACATTTAGTTTAATTGATTTTATTGCCATAATTACTATTCTCTTAGCATGTGCAGAACCTGAGGCTGGTTTATAGTTATCTTAGACAGTTTTGTAGACACCTCATAAAAATAAAAAATAAATTTAGACCGGCTCTAAAATAGCTGCAAATGGCACTTTGTGAGGTGTGGATAAGATTTACGCCATTGGGGAGTTGCGTGTGTGTCTGGTCCTAAGTTATTCGAATGAGACAAAAATGTCAAACATATTCAAAATAATACTCCTTATTTTATAACCATATTACTCATAGCTACTCACTGTTATAATTCTGTAGATTTGCACTTTCTTTGGCCTGAAATTGAAAAGATTTATTTTTGCAACTACTGATAGGTGCATTACTATAATACATAGCGCTGCAGAAATAACTGATAATAATAATAATATAATACAGTATAGTACAGTATAATACTATAATACAGTATAATAGGTAATTTATAGAAAGCTCATTCGAGCAATTTATAAATTAAATATTAGAAAACTATTAATAATATTGTCTCAAACAGTTTTCTACAATTTACCAAATTGTACTTAACCAACTGATATTAAAAGTGTCTAATCTAGCAAGGTGCTCTGTGTTTTTTGTTTTTTTTAAGCAATTCTTGTGGCATTGTTCAATTATTTATATTTCTTTATTTATTTATTTTAAACCAGCAGTAAACTTGTCAAAATAATTACTTGTCAAAAAAAATGAAAACAGTAAAATTAATATAAAAACGATAAGATACAGGGGTGTAACTACAGGGTTCTTAAAGGTCTCAACTGGGGCTGGGCCCAAACCTCTAGGGAGGCCATCTTGCAATCTAGTCAGTAGTGAAATCAGCACAGGGGGCTGATGGGGCCTAGGGGCATATTTATCAAGCTCTGTATGGAGCTTGATGCCCCGTGTTATGGGGCATACGATCGTGTTGATTGACACCCCTGCTAGCGGCCGATTGGCCGCGAATCTGCAGGGGGCGGCATTGCACCAGCAGTTCACAAGAACTGCTGGTGCAATGATAAATGCAGAGAGCGTATGCTGTCAGCATTTATTGATGTGCAGCGGACATGATACGCAATATCAGATCATGTCTGCTCGCACAATAATAAATAGGTCCCCTAGAGGCCTATTTATGAAATGTCTGTCGGACCTGATCCGACAGAGCAGACGGACAGGGTTATGCAGGGCTGTCTTTAATATTGATTGGACCCTGGGCAAAAAAATTCTTGCCCCCCCCCCCCCACCCCATGCAATTTTGCTCTCCACCCCAACATCCCAAAAAACAACTAAATCAATTTTGTTTTTATTATTAGCCCAGCGGTGGATAATCTTCTGCTGGGCTAATCATTTAAAAAAAAAATGCAATATGTGAAACTGGACCTAAGCAGTACTAATAAGTAAATAAATATATAAATTCCTCCACTGTGGATTCATTTAATATACTTTTGAATGTGATTCTGGTGTGAGGTTAGCTGGTTAAAGAGATTTAGGGCAGCCAACAGGAGCAAAGCAAGGTAAAGACTGAGTAGGAGCATGGAAGTGCAGTATAAGTTTACTGACTGGAACAGCAGAATTACTATGGGAAGCTGTAAAATCTGAGACAGAGAGAAAACATAAACTATAAAAATAAACCTTACATTAATGTGTGAAGTATCAGCATGACGCTATACATCAGCCACACCAGCACGTCGCTTCTTTGCTAGGAACAAGTTCCCTCTCACCCTGAACTAGACAATGCTGCATGGGGAGGGGCGTGTGTGCACTCACTTATTCTTCCCACTGACACCTTTTTACAAAGCACTGTTCCCCTAACAAACTTCAGTTAGTTGATCTAGGGCCACAGCAGAAAGAGCAGGGCTAAGGGCACCAGTAGACTGGATGCTGTCTGTCCAAGGCTGCATGGATATTGTGAGATGAGTCACACAGCCTCAAGACTGAAGAGAGCAGTGTATGCAGCTGCACAGATGCTCAAATCCTCATGTGCCTGCCACTCCAGCTTTCTGCTGCATGCGCCTACAGTCAGCCCTACAAAGAAACAATCCCCACCACCAGAGCAGTTACCTGGTAACAGTGGTAACCCCAATAGGACCTTTTCTGATGCTGTGGGAAACGGCTGGATGCCGAGTTAGGGCTTTGCATTCAGTGCTGCACAGTGCACATCTAAAACAGCACATGGCACTAGCTTGGCATGTCACATGACACCGGCACGGTCTGGCACAGTTTAAAAAAAAAATATAAGCAGAGTACTTTTGACTGTGACAGTATTAGGACTGAATGTGTGTGTTCCCCATGTCACATCAGCAGTCTGGTATGAACCATTTTTTAGGACTCTTGGGCCCCTCAACAGAGACTGGGCCCAGGGCAGCTGCCCCTTTTGCCCTGTGTTAAAGACGGTCCTGGGGTTATGGAGCAGCGGTCTGTAGACTGCTGCTTCATAACTGGTGTTTCTGGCGAGCCTGCAGGCTCGCCAGAAACACAGGCCCTCAAGCTCCGTACGGAGCTTGATAGATAGGCCCCCTAGTCTTCACTTTATACATGAGAAAAGAAGGAAGAGACATCTACTAGCACACACTTGCAACAATATACACTAGAAATCAGTGAGGGGTTTCTATAAAACATAACTATTATTGATAAATAAAACATAAAGTATATACAAAGGTAAACAAAATGTTGAAGAAGGAAAAACAATCTTCTTGCGGAGAGCGATGTGTCTGCAGTAGGGCTGAAAATCCTGCACACCAATAATTACGAAGTCTCAATACCAGACTAAAGATATATTATCATAAAATGTACTCTATTACAAACTATTAGTGCATGTCACAAATAAAAAATATCCCTGATACAATCATCCTATGATTTCATGAATTCACAAAGTTAAGGAACAATGCAATGTACTACTACAATTATTATACAAAAAGTAACAGGGCATAGATCAGACTCTGCACACAATCGTATCCATTGTCTTTATATTCAGTGAAAACCATTAAAAGACCAGTAAATACTGTAGATTTGCATAATTAACACATACATGATAAAAAGACAATGCAATAGCCCATTGGGGCCAATTTATCATCAGTCTGTCTGACATGATCCGCTCAGCGGATCATGTCCGACAGACATCGATAAATGCCGACAGCATACGCTGTCGGCATTTATCATTGCACAAGCAGTTCTTGTGAACTGCTTGTGCAATGCTGCCCCCTGCAGATTCGTAGCCAATCAGCTGCTAGCAGGGGGTTTCAATCAGCCCGATCGTATAGGATCGAGCAGATTGATGACGCAGCCTCAGAGCAGGCGGACCAGTTATGGAGCAGCGGTCTTAAGACCGCTGCTTCATAACTGCTGTTTCCGGCGAGCCTGAAGGCTCGCGCAGAAACAGGGGCATCAAGCTATATTCAAAGTTTTATAATTCGGCCCCTTAGTCTGAACTTCAAATGAGTAGTAGATTTTTTTCTGACTAATTTCAGTTATGTATATTTCCCCCTGTATCATGTACAAGCCATCAGCCAATCACAAATGCATATATGTATATTCTGTGAATTCTTGCACATGCTCAGTAGGAGCTGGTGACTCAAAAAGTGTAAATATAAAAATAATGTGCACTTTTGTTAATGAAAGTAAATTGGAAAGTTGTTTAAAATTGCTGCTCTATCTAAGTCATGAAAGTTTAATTTTGACTTGAGTGTCCCTTTAAGCTGCAGCCATTCCTGAAGTGCATTTCACTGCAGGTTTCTCAAAGGCGATCCCACTGTCTTGTTCAACTCCATTAAATCACCTTACTATTTTTGGTGGTCTGTTCCATGTATTTAATGGACTCACCAATTATTTGCAGGGTGTGAGACAGCAACTGGTAGCTTTGCAGTGCACCTGATAATTAGCAGCTGTAACTCAGATGCAAACAGTGCTCTCAGTATTGTGTCTTCAGGGCAAATTCTGACCCGGTACTTCTATGCCATTTCTAGGTCT
This sequence comes from Bombina bombina, assembly GCF_027579735.1. Lineage (NCBI taxonomy): Eukaryota > Metazoa > Chordata > Amphibia > Anura > Bombinatoridae > Bombina > Bombina bombina. Next base: position 1,128,689,483 of record NC_069501.1, read on the forward strand.
GTGTTTATGTACAAGTGCTGTCCAAAGTTCTTACAGTTTTATTCATATTGTAGATTTATGAACAATTGATTGTTGTCTGCTCTGATCTTTATTATCCAGGAAGATTCTGGTCCTTCACACGTTATAGGAAACTGATGACATTAGGGTTGCCAGGTGTCCAGTATTCAAATGGTAAGTCCTGTATTCAACTGGACAAGCTGCCCAGTAAAATCTATACAAAAATACTGGACACTTAAAGTAAGTCAAAATTAAATGTCATGATTCAGATAGAGTGTACTTTTCAATTTACTTCTCTTATCTAATTTGTGTTTGTAGAATGTAGGTAGAGTAAGAAGATAAATGTAGGTAGACTGATAGGAGCTAAGGAGCGTATTTAGCATTCTATGGCAGCAGTGTTTGCAACTATGTATAAAATTGCTGTAGACATTGTTGCAAACACTGCTGCCAGATGGTTTAAGACACATGCACGCTCCTGAGCTCACCTTGGATTACTTTTTAATAAATCTGTGTGTTACTGGCAGTCAAGTTGGTGTTAAATTCTGGCAATCAAAGAATTCAAATTGTTACTGTGTATGTGTGTTGCTTACAGCCAAAGAGGAACAATTATTAAAGAACCAGTCAACACAGTAGATTTGCATAATCAACAAATGCAAGATAACAAGACAATGCAATAGCACTTAGTCTGAACTTCAGTTGAAAGTTACTAGCAGCCAAGTAGATAAAATGACTGTTCAGTTGTGTAAAATACACATGTTGGTTTCCAAGGTGGGGTCTAAGGTGGAGCTCTCTTTCTACCACCCCTACCCAGCCAAAAACAGGTTGTCCAGTATTTTTGCAGAGAACAGCTGCAACCCTAGAAGACGTATAATTTTATAGGTGCAATAACACCTTATATAGTCATTTTTATTATTTTTTTATGGTATTTAATGTTTCAGGTGGCATCAAATGTAGACTTTTGTGTATTTCTCCTCTGCTATCAGATACTTGTATATTATGCTTGTGCATATTCTACTATCACTCATTATATTAATTCATTATTGTGTTTCCCTTGCATCAGTGGCAGAAATCCTAGCCCTGAAGACCTGCAATGCTGGGGGGGTCCCCGCAAATAAGAAGGGCTAGCCGCTTGTCCAGCTTTTCAGGGTCAGTTGCTGCTGCAGGGCCGCATCCCCTGCTGGGGACCAGTGTCAGGGAGCAGAGGGAGGCTGCGGAGCGACCTGTGTGCACAGCGCATCTTGCAAGACCTCTCTGCTGCGGACCAGACAGCGGGGGGTGTTACCGTGTTAGGGGGAATGTTAGGGGCCAGGGGGCTGCTAGAACAACTATTGCTGGGGAGTCTAGAAAAAGAAATTGTTCCGCCCCTGCCTTGCATGTTTTTCCGTATGCAGCATATCACTTTTGGCACTTGATTTGTTAGTGGTTAATCATCAGGCTTGTTTGCCTATTTACTTTTGCATCGGCCTTGCTTATTGGTATCTTGGGTAGTGGACAATGGTATAAACAAGCCTTCAGATAGTTGCCAGAAGATTACTTTACAAAGTGAATTAGTGAAGTTGCTACAATTATTCAAAACAAAAACTGTCAACATAATTACAGTATGCTATGGTGATTTTAACTAGTTTTATATTAAATTATAATAATATATTTCATTGATATATTTAAGAATGTCTTGAAATGTACCTTTAAAGGGACACTGAACCCAAATTTTTTCTTTTGTAATTCAGAAAGAGCATGCAATTTTAAGCAACTTTCTAATTTACTCCTATTATAATTTTTTCTTCATTCTCTTGCTATCATTATTTGAAAAAGAAGGCATCTAAGCTTTTTTTTTTTGTTTCAGTACTCTGGACAGCACTTTTTTATTGGTGGATGAATTTATCCACCAATCAGCAAGGACAACCCAGGTTGTTCACCAAAAATGGGCCGGCATCTAAACTTACATTCTTGCATTTCAAATAAAGATACCAAGAGAATGAAAAAAATTTGATAATAGGAGTAAATTAGAAAGTTGCTTAAAATTTCATGCTCAATCTGAATCACAAAAGAAAATTTTTGGGTACAGTGTCCCTTTAATAAAGAAATACAGCAAATTGTATTACTCTTACTGAGACCAATAAATCACTCCTTAAAACTTTATAAGGTAAATAATACCTCAGATGCATTGTGGGTTTTTTGGAACCAGACTAGCTCTCTGATATTAAATCTGCTAACCTAAAACTTGTCATTAAGGTAAATTTAAAAAAACAAACAAAAAAAACAAAAAAACGTATGTGAAAGAAAGTAATTAAACATGAATCAAAATGTTGTTGTGAGCAAATGTTGAGTTAAAGGGACATTGTGTGTGTGTAACATATAGTATGATCATGATAACATGAATTATGTAGACCTATACATATTCTTATGATACCATATGTTACATATATTATACCATATGTTACATATAAAGAGTTATTATCTTCTTTGACTTTTGTTGGGCAGAGTGCTGTAAACTCCCTGCGATAAGGATGTCAATGAAACCAAGATAGGTGACATGTAATGGCCTTCACAGCAGCTGCTTCATTTTAAGGCTAAGCGCACATGACAAATTCCAGACATCCCATGGCTGAAGCAGTTGCTGAATGGTGACTTGAAGCCAGGTCTTATAGATGGCTTATTGTTCTAGTTAGATATGTTAAGAGGAAACATCTTCATACAATAGACACAGCTAAAGATTAACGGAGCTGTGATTTAGCCGTTTTTACACTTACATTTGTTATCAGTACAGAATATAATGGTGCAAACACACTGTTTAATGTATTTCATCAGGTCCATGCTTTGGTTCTATGTAGGGTTAACATTTTTGACAGTGCAGAATTTTGTTTAAAGGGCCTTTTTATTGATAAAAATAAATGCTCAAATTGATTAGAGCATGTGATTTTATCATGTATATACCATTTACATATCCAACTTTAGAAATGTATTTGTATGTAGGTCTATGTTAAAGCCCTTTGCCTGCCTTTTTTCCCCAACACCTGAGATCTCATGTTTTTAAGTCCTTTTAACTTTTGTTTGCACTATTTTTTTAATATTTTTTATTATATAGTGTTATGAGTGTAACTATACCTTGCAATTAAAGTTTCTACACAAAAGCAAGGGGTGTTTATTAAAGCATCTTTTAATTGTATTATTATTTTTATTATCCATTTTGAAAGTGCAAACCTATTCTGCAGCACTGTAACAATTTGTTGTTGGCCTATTTTGAAATAATGGGTCCAGTGAAAACATAGAGGCCCATTTATCAAGCTCTGTATGGAGCTTGAGGCCCCGTGTGTCTGAAGACTCGCCAGAAACAGCAGTTATGAAGCAGCGGTCTAAAGACCGCTGCCCCATAACCCGGTCAGCCTGCTCTTAACATGCGAACAGAGATCGCCGCAATTCAACCCGATCGAGTACGATCGGGTTGATTGACACCCCCTGCTAGCTGCCGATTGGCCGCAAGTCTGCAGGAGGCGGCGTTGCACCAGCAGCTCACAAGAGCTGCTGGTGCAATGCTGAATACGGAGAGCGTAATGCTCTCCACATTCAGCGATGTCTGTCGGACCTGATCCGCACTGTCGGATCAGGTCCAACCGACATTTGATAAATAGGCCTCATAGAATTTACTGAACATAATTACAAATTGTTCATTGGAAGAGGATCCTTTTAGTGAGACACTTTACACAAGGTGTTCCTTAAGACAGGGGGTCCATAAGCTTCCATTGTAAAGATTATTTTTAAATTGATATTGAAACTTACAGGACACTCATCACTGAGCATTGTTTGATCAATATGACATGACTCCAAAGGATAGCAGGAGAATAAGGTTGCCAGGTGCCAGCTGTCTTCCACAAAAATACTGGGCAACCTGCAGGGGACTAGGCACTGGTGGTAGGTGGGGTAAAGCAATGACCCCTCTCCAAAGCTCTACCTTAGGCTCTACCAGGACTGGACTGGAACCAAAAATAGGCCAGAGCATTTTAAGGCAAAGCAGCCCACATCAGTTAAACCTCTGTCAGCTAGCAAGCCATAATAGACTAGATCTGTCATCCTGCACCACCTCTGCTTAACAGCCTGACAGAAATGTACTTTCTGCTTTACAATATAGGTAGACTGTAAACAGTTTCCTCTTGTTACCCATACTAAGAGAGAATTGGGCTTCTATGTAGCAACAAGGCCCACATAAGAGCCCCACCCACCGGGCTTTTGCCCTGTATGCCCTATGGTCAGTCCAGGCTTGGCTCTACCCTTGACCCCATCATATATATTTTTCATAACTAAATAGTTTTTTGTATTTTTTTTTTGGCTCCTAGTAACACACACATCAATGACTTTATCTCATTCATTACCAATAACACACAAACACTGCAGTGATTTGACTGTCCCTGATATCCAGTAGTAAACAAAAAGCAGTGTTTTACACCCTTGTTGTTACCAATAGAAACCACAAACCTCAGTGGAACATGTAACACACACAGCAGTGTTATATTAACACCCAATCATGACTGGTAACACATAATACAGTAGTAGGGGTTACTCTCCTTGGCTGGCAGTAACACACAGAGTTGTGCATGTGCAGTGTCAATTCTTTCAAGTCAATATTTGTAATTGCATAAAAGCATAAAATGCCTTTAAAATGTAGCTACAATTCAGGGGACTAAAAAAAATGGACAGAAAGATTTTACTGGACCACCTGCTGAAATACTGGACTGTCAGGTTGAATACTGGACACCTGGCAAACCTACAAGAGAATGAAGTAAATTTGATGACAGAAGTAAATTCAAAAGTGTCTTAAAGAGACACTAAAGTCAAAATTAAAATTTCATGATTCAGATAGAGCATACATTTTTAAGAGACTTTGAAATTTACTTCCATTATTACATTTTGCGAAGTCTTTTTGTGTGCACACTTTCTGAGGCATCAGCTACTACTACTACTGAACATGTGCACACAAGTTCACAGTATATTTGTATAATGTTAAACAAAGAAGAATACCCCCTATATAATGCTCCCAGACCAAATAAAATGTCCACTGTTTAAGGCACAACACAGGCACATGAGTCGAAGTAAAGTGATTCAATCATACCTTTATTGTGGCATGTCAAACACTCGGCATACAATAGCGGTGTGACTACCAGGAGACACAGGTGTGTGGAGTGTGACGTCTGCAAGTCTGGGTTTGTGCCGGGAGAGGCACCGACGCAGCTCCCCTGTATGTTCCCGTATAGACCTTACCGCTCAGTATTTTTAAACTCTCTCTAACCTGTACATATGAATATTTGTATAATGGTCTGTGATTGGCTGATGGCTATCACATGATACAGGAAGCCGGCAAATTGTGGAAAAACTAATGGCTAGATTACGAGTTTTTGTCAGTAAGGTTGTACGGTGCTAATGCTCCTTTTTTTCTCACCGCTCACTTAAGACAACGCTGGTATATCGAGTTTTCTTTAAGCCGGCGTTAGCCTCAGAAAAGTGAGAGTTGAGCAAAATTTAGCTCCACATCTCACTGTAATACCAGCGTTGCTTACGGTAGCGGTAAGCTGGCTGAACGTGCTTGTGCACGATTTCCCCATAGGAAACAATGGGGCTGAGCTGGCTGAAATTTTTTTTACGTTTACACCCTAACATGAACCCCGAGTCTAAACACCCCTAATATAACACTTATTAACCCCTAATCTGCCACCCCCGACATCGTCGCCACCTACATTATATTATTAACCCCTAATCTGCCGCTCCGGACACCGCCGCCACCTACATTATACTTATGAACCCCTAATCTGATGCCCCCAACATCGCCAAACCCTACATTTTATTTATTAACCCCTAATCTGCCCCCCCAACATCGCCACCACTATAATAAATTTAATAACCCCTAAACCTAAGTCTAACCCTAACACCCCCCTAAATTAAATATAATTTAAATACATCTGAATAAATTTACTATAACTAAATTATTCCTATTTAAAACTAAATACTTACCTGTAAAATAAACCCTAAGATAGCTACAATATAACTAATAGTTACATTGTAGCCATCTTAGGGTTTATTTTTATTTTACAGGCAACTTTGTATTTATTTTAACTAGGTACAATAGTTATCAAATAGTTATTAACTATTTAATAACAACCTAGTTAAAATAAGTACAAATTTACCTGTAAAATAAACCCTAACCTAAGTTACAATTACACCTAACACTACACTATAATTAAATTAATTACCTAAACTAACTACAATTAAATTAAATAAACTAAATTATGAGAAATAAAAAACTAAATTACAGAAAATAAAAAAGAAATTACAAATTTTTAAACTAATTACACCTAATCTAATCCCCCTAATAAAATAAAAAAGCGACAATGTAACTATTAGTTATATTGTAGCTAGTTTAGGGTTTATTTTACACATAAGTATTTAGTTTTAAATAGGAATAATTTAATTAATTTTAGTAATTTTATTTAGATTTTTTTAAATTATATTTAAGTTAGGGGTTTTTAGGGTTTGGGTTAGATTTAGATTTAGGGGTTAATACATTTAATATAGTGGCAGCGATGTTGGGGCGGCAGATTAGTGGTTAATAATATTTAACTAGTGTTTGCGAGGCGGGAGTGCGGAGGTTTAGGGGTTAATACATTTATTAAAGTGGCGGCAATGTCCGGTCGGCAGATTAGGGGTTAAACATTTTAGTTAAGTGTGGGGGGGGGCTCGATTTAGGGGTTAATAGATAGTTTATGGGTGTTAGTGTACTTTTGGCACTTTAGATAAGAGTTTTATGTTACGGCATTAGCCCATAAAACTCTTAACTACTGACTTTTAAATGCAGTAGGAGTCTTGACAGGAGAGGCTGTATCGCTCACTTTCAAACAATCGTAATACCGGCGTTAGAAAAATCCCATTAAAAAGATAGGATACGCAATTGACGTAAGGGGATTTGCGGTATACTAAAATCGTGGAAAAAAAGTGAGCGGTACTCACTTAAAGGTTCTCCAGCTTGGAGAGAAATTGCAATTCAGAATTCACAGGGGCTGAACTCACTAAATATATAAAAAAGAAAAAGGGCGTAACTCTCCAGCACTGCAAAATCTCTCCCATTTCTATATATATATATATATATATATATATATATATATATATATATATATAAGTGTAGACTAGCCCAGTGCAATACTGCACTGCATGATATGAGTTTGTTACGCTTACACTTTGTGCATTGTATTTTAGATTGCTTTACACTTTAGATTGGGTCCTTTCAGTATTAATGCATTTAAAGGGACAGTCTACACCAGAATGTTTATTGTTTAAAAAGATAGCTAATCCCTTTATTACCCATTCCCCAGTTTTGCATAACCAACACAGTAATATTAATATATGTTTTACCTCTGTGATTGCCTTGTATGTAAGCCTCTGCAGACTGACCCCCTTATCTCAGTGCTTTTGACAGACATATAGATTAACCAATCAGTGCAGACTCCTAAATAACTCCACAGGAGTGAGCACAATGTTTTCTATATGACACACATGAACTATTACTGTCTAACTGTAAAAAAAATTCAAAAAGCTCTGAGCTAAGAGGCGGTTTTCAACGGTTTAGAAATCAGTTTGAGCCTACCTAGGTTTAGTTTTTCATAAATACCACCAAGGGAACAAAGCAAATTTAATGATAAAAGTCAATTGGAAAGTTGTTTAAAATTGCATGCCCTATCTGAATCATGAAAGTTTGATTTTGACTAGACTGTCCCTTTAAAGGGACATAATACTCATATGCTAAATCACTTGAAACTGATGCAGTATAACTGTAAAAAGCTGACAGGAAAATATCACCTGAGCATCTCTATGTAAAAAAGGAAGATATTTTACCTCACGATCTCCTCAGCTCAGCAGAGTAAGTTCTGTGTAAAAAGTTATACTCAGCTGCTCCCAGCTGCAGGTAAAAAATAAATAAATGAAGAAATGAACAGCAGCCAATCAGCATCAGCAGTGCTGAGGTCATGAACTCCTTTACTGTGATCTCATGAGATTTGACTTAACTCTCATGAGATTTCATTGTTACACTGAATAGGGAAATAACATGAGAGTGCACGAGGCTCATCCTTTCAGCTGTCCCAGGACAGACATACTAATATGCTGCTTAGAAATCTTTTACAATGGGATGTGGCTACTGAGGAACTTTTGAGGTAAAATATCTTTCTTTTTTACATAGTGATGTTCAGGTGATATTTTCTAGTCAGCTTTTTACAGCTATGCTGCATCACTTTCAAGTGTTTAAACATTTGGGTATTATGGCCCTTTAAGCTTTGCACTTTCAAAAACAGCCTTTATATCAGCCCCAGGGGTTCTCCAGTTACCTTCTCTCTCCCATGTGAAATTTGTATCCCAGAGAGCTTCATTACTTTCTATGGAAGGCATCTCTCATCTCTCTGGGATTTCCAGGTTCCTCCCCTTTTCTTAGAAAATTTAGTGAGTTCTGCTCCTGTGAAGGCAGCACTATAATCTTTCTCCAAACTAGAAAATATTTGATTATCTGGCCCATAGAAAGTAATGACGCTCTCTGGGAAACTGAGGCTGACAGTTTTTCAGTTTTAATTTAAATAAAAGACATGCAAAGTGCAATGTTATTTGGAATAATACACATAAATATACAAAGTATGAGCCTAATTTGTTAAAGTTACACAGAAATTGTGAAAGCGTAATCAGAATTTGTACAATCACAATCCTTAAAGGGACATTATACACTAGATTTTTCATTGAATACATGTTTTGTAGATGAACAATTTATAAAGCTTATACAGTTTTTTAGTATAGTTTTGCTTATTTTTAAATAACATTGTGCTGATTTTCAGACTCCTAACCAAGCCCAAGGTTTTAGAAGTATACTGATGTATACCTACTCCAGCTTGTTCCTGTTTGTGTGCAGAGGAAGGGGGAGGGGGGAGTGTCTGCTGATTTTGCTTTACACCCACTTTCAACAGAGCTAAACTGGAAGCTTCTAAGTAAGTTTTTAAACGGTTTTATACTGGATTTTTTATATCAGTATCTGTGTATATTATTCTTTATAGTAGTGTCTATATCATGCAGTTATATGAAAATTGGTGTATACTGCCCCTTTAATACACTGCTGTACACAAAATAATATACAAAATAGAAAGTACAAAGTTTAAATATAATAAAATGTAATCTAAAGTGTAAAGTGATTTAAAATAGAAAGCACAAAGTGTAAATGCAGCAGAACTGTCATGTCATGCAGTGCTATATTGCAATTGGCTTGCCTCTCCTTCACATACAGAAATGCAGGGACCGCCCCTTGGAGAAGTAAAGCAAAATCTGTGCATTTGAATATTTCACTAGGGATCTCGCAGTGCTGGAGGATAATTTTAGAATATCTCACCTGAGCGGCGAGGTTTTGAATATCAGGGCTCTAGTGTTTTTGCACTTTTTATTATGAACTTGTTAATTATGCAAGTCTACTGTATTTAGTGATCCTTTAAAATTGCACACTTTATCTGAAGCCTGAAAGTTTGACTCTTTAACTCTGTATCAAGGGACATTACACTAAGAATATTTTCTAAAATAACAAAAATGTTCTTTTGAAACAAAAAGAGGATGTTTGTGTTCATCTGATTTGATAAAATAATTGCTCACTGGCTGATGAGACGGTCTCCCCGGGCATAGAAACAAAAAGTACATTGTATTCAGTAGAAGAACATGAATGTTTCTATAAGTAAAATAATTGTAATACCTTGTAAAATACATTCTTTTAGATTCAACCAAGAAAAATACTTTTTACCAGAATATTTTGCTTTACACTATAATAGACAGTAGAGCTAAATATAATACTCTAAAGGATGTTGTGGGTTTATTTTATGCTGTAGCAATATTATTTATACACTTGTGACTGTTAGTGGTATTTATGTACTTTTTACCATTTAGCCTTGATATACTGTATTTCTTAGGGTATAAGCTACCTTCAGGGACCCTAGTTATGTACTATAGGTAGTTGGGCTAGGGTGGGATTTATGTATGGCTGCCCTGGCCACCAGATGTTTTTCATTTTTTTTTTTATTCTTTGCATATTTGAATAAACCCTTTGCATGTTGTGTGTACAATAAACATTTTCTATATAGCCATCATATAGAGGTTTAAGATTACATTTTAATGCGGTGTATACTCTGCTGTGGACAAAACTTTCTTCTACCACTTTTTTTAGTTTAACATATACAGTATGTGACCAAACATACGGCTAGATTGCTAGTTGTGCATTAAGGTAAAAAAGCAGCGTTAACAGGTCCTAACGCTGCTTTTTTACGCCTGCTGGTATTACGAGTCTTGCAGGTATAGGTGTACCGCACACTTGTTTGGCCTTACCACAAACCGACTTACATAAAGTTTGTAAACCCCTTTTTTCTATGGGACTTCCATAGTGCCGGTATTACGAGTTTGTCCTGGGAGGCCAAAAAGTGAGCGGTACACCCTACCCTGTTAAGATTCCTAGCGCATTCTAAAGTCAGTAGTTATGAGTTTTACACTACAAAGCTGTAGCATAAAACTCATAACTAAAGTGCTAAAAAGTACACTAACACCCATAAACTACCTATTAACCCCTAAACCGAGGCCCTCCCGCATCGAAAACACTATAATAAAATGTTTAACCCCTAATCTGCTGCACCGGACATCGCCACCACTAGAATAAATGTATTAACCCCTAAACCGCCGCACTCCCGCCTCGCAAACACTAGTTAAATATTATTAACCCCTAATCTGTTGCCCCTCACATCGCCGCCACATAGATTATACTTATTAACCCCTAATCTTCCGCTCCGGACATCGCCGCAACCTACATTGTATTTATTAACCCCTAATCTGCTGCCCCCAACATCGCCGCCACCTACCTACATTTATTAACCCCAAATCTGACATCCCCAACGTCGCCGCCACTATTCTAAATTTATTAACCCTTTAAACCTAAGTCTAACCCTAACATCCCCTAACTTAAATATAATTTAAATAAATCTAAATAAAATTACTATCATTAACTAAATTATTCCTATTTAAAACTAAATACTTACCTATACAATAAACCCTAAGCTAGCTACAATATAACTAATAGTTACATTGTAGCTAGCTTAGGGTTTATTTTTATTTTACAGGCAAGTTTGTATTTATTTTAACTAGGTAGAATAGTTACTAAATAGTTATTAACTACTTACTAACTACCTAGCTAAAATAAATACAAATTGACCTATAAAATAAAACCTTACCTATGTTACAATAACACCTAACCTTACACTATAATTAAATAAATTCCGTACATTAAATACAATTAACTAAATTCAATATAATTAGCTAAATCACACAAAAAAACCCACTAAATTACAGAAAATAAAAAACAAATTACAGATCTTTAAACTAATTACACCTAATCTAAGAGCCCTATCAAAATAAAAAAGCCCCTCCAAAATAAAAAAAAAACCTAGCCTAAACTAAACTGCCAATAGCCCTTAAAAGGGCCTTTTGCGGGGCATTGCCCCAAAGAAATCAGCTCTTTTACCTGTAAAAAAAAAATACAAACAACCCCCCCAAACAGTAAAACCCACCACCCACACAACCAACCCCCAAATACAACCCCCAAATAAAAGCCTAACTAAAAAAACCTAAGCTTCCCATTGCCCTGAAAAGGGCATTTGGATGGGCATTGCCCTTTTAAAGGGCATTTAGCTCTATTGCTGCCCAAAGCCCTAACCTAAAAAAATAAACCCACCCAATATACCCTTAAAAAATCCTAACACTAACCCCCAAAGATTCACTTACCGGGAGAAGTCTTCAGGGATTAGTGTTAGGATTTTTTAAGGGTGTATTGGGTGGGTTTATTTTTTAGGTTAGGGCTTTGGGCAGCAATTGAGCTAAATGCCCTTTTAAGGGCAATGTCCATCCAAATGCCCTTTTCAGGGCAATGGGGAGCTTAGGTTTTTTTTAGTTAGGCTTTTATTTGGGGGGTTGTTTGTGTGGGTGGTGGGTTTTACTGGTGGGGGTGTTGTTTGTAATTTTTTTTACAGGTAAAAGAGCTGATTTATTTGGGGCAATGCTCCGCAAAAGGCCCTTTTAAGGGCTATTGGTAGTTTAGTTTAGGCTAGGGGGTTTTTTTTATTTTGGGTGGGCTTTTTTTATTTTGATAGGGCTCTTAGATTAGGTGTAATTAGTTTAAAGATCTGTAATTTGTTTTTTATTTTCTGTAATTTAGTGTTGTTTTTTTGTGATTTAGCTCATTTAATTTAGTTAATTGTATTTAATGTAGGGAATTTAATTATAGTGTAAGGTTAGGTGTTATTGTAACATAGGTTAGGTTTTATTTTACAGGTCAATTTGTATTTATTTTAGCTAGGTAGTTAGTAAATAGTTAATAACTATTTAGTAACTATTCTACCTAGTTAAAATAAATACAAACTTGCCTGTAAAATAAAAATAAATCCTAAAATAGCTACAATGTAACTATTAGTTATATTGTAGCTAGCTTAGGGTTTATTTTATAGGTAAGTATTTAGTTTTAAATAGGAATAATTTAGTTAATGATAGTAATTTTATTTAGATTTATTCAAATTATATTTAAGTTACAGGGTGTTAGGGTTAGACTTAGGTTTAAAGGGTTAATAAATTTAGAATAGTGGTGGCGACGTTGGGGACGGCAGATTAGGGGTTAATAAATGTAGGTAGGTGGCGGAGACATTGGGGGCGGGAGATTAGGGGTTAATAAATATAATGTAGGTGTTGGCGATGTTGGGGGCAGCAGATTAGGGGTTAATAAGTATAATGTAGGTGGCGGCGATGTCCGGAGCGGCAGATTAGGGGTTAGTAAGTATAATGTAGGTGCTGGTATTGGAGTGCAGTGTGGAGCTCAATTTTGCTCTACGCTCACTTCTTGCCTTTTAAGGCCAGGTTTGTAAAAACCCGTAATACCAGCGCTGTAGGAATGTGAGTGGTGAGAATAACGTGCAAGTTAGCACCGCACAGCTCATAACGCAAAACTCGTAATCTAGGCAAATATTTTCCATCATTAGTCTAATAAAGGGACAGTAAAGCCTAAAATGTTTTATCTCGCAAATAAAAGACAACAAAATGTTATTATTTTTCCAATTCTTTTTAAAGTTGTTTAGTTTGATTATGAAGCTAACAGAAAGTGTGTACAACTGAGCTGAACTGACTGCTCACTGGATGATGAGCACAAGTTTAACTACTTAGGGCAAGATTACGAGTGTCGCGTTAAGTTATGCCAAGTTAAAAGGGGTTTAGCGTGGGTGTTTGTGCGCGTCGGGTTTAGCGCTTGTAATACTCGAGTGTGTGAGTGCAATTGTGATTTACGCTAGAATGATTACCGTGTCCTCAGAGCTTGGGTTAACTGTTCTCACAAAAGAAAAAAGTGTCACAAAACACATCAAATAATACAGTCACACTCACAATAACACTATATTATAAAGATGATTTATGCACAAAAAAGTTATAAGGGCATGTATTTATTTAATTATTATTTTCTTTTTTAAGTTGCAAGATATAACAGTTATAAAAAGATATGTTTTTACTATAGTAATTTTCTTTGTGATATTATAAACATCTCTGTATAATAATGTATGATGTATTTAAAAACCCTGCATGGTGCTTTAAAGAAAGATGACATAATATGTACCTACTGTTGGTTATAAATAAAGTGAAGAAAAAAAAGTGCATTTGAGCCCTTTGCAGTTATGTAGAGGAAAACATGAAAATTCATATTTAATAAATTGTTATACGGTGTATTTACTGTAAATATTTCATTGTTCTTCACATAGCACAATATGTTCTATGTATTTATAAATAGATATTCCTATATATATCTAAACCTATATATATACAGGTAGCCCTCAGTTTACGCTGGGGTTAGGTTCCAGAAGGAATGGTTGTAAATCAAAACCGTTGTAAATTGAATCCCAGTTTATAATGTAAGTCAATGGGAAGTGAGGGAGTTGGGTTCCAGGCCCCTCTCAAAATTGTCATAAGTAACACCTAATACATTATTTTTAAAGCTTTGAAATGAAGACTTTAAATGCTAAACAGCATTATAAACCTAATAAAATAATCACACAACACAGAATATATAATTAAAGTAAGTTAAATGAACAAAAACATTTTCTAAACAGCATTATAAACCTAATAAAATAATCACACAACACAGACTTCACTTGCATTTTTCTTTCTATGCATTCCAATCTGGACTGATTTATATACAGGAAGATCTTGTCCCTTTGAAATCTGCTCGATAGCTCAGGTCTGGTTAAACAGATTAATTTCAGCTTGCTTTGCTTTGCTGCAACACAAGCGGACAGCTCCAACTACTGGCTATTTTAATCAATGCTCTGTTTCTCAATGCTTTTCAATAGCAGTCACATGATTGGAAAAAAAGGTTGTTATTCTGAAACGGTGTAAATTGAGCCGTTGTAAACCAAGGGTCACCTGTATTCATCTACTGTATATATAGGTATAGATATATATTGCTCCAAAATACCATCAGATATATAGAAATATGTATTTATGAATAAATAGAGCATATTTTGCTATGTGAAGAACATTGGAATGTGAAATATCAATATTTTAATGTCGGGTTAGGGCACTTGAGAATATGTGATTGTGTTTATCTGTGAGTAGGGTATTAGGTTTTTTCCACCTTTTTTTGCTTTATTGACTTCTATGGGGGAATATGTTAACGCGATCAAGATATTCTAAGTTCGGCTTTTTGTACACATCGGGTGTGCGCAAGCAAAAACTTTTTGCTTTCAACTTGTAATATGAGTGCTACCCGATGCAAGCAGGAGCGTTAAATACTGGCTCTTAGTTGGTGCACTCACACGGATATAAAAAACATGTTTGTTTCTCAGTATAGAAAGATTTGTTCTACAAAGAAACAACCAAAAATGTACAAACACCCTCTTTAAGATACAACAAACAAAAAAATACAAGGATGGTATTTTCATCCAGAGCCTCTAACCATCAAGCATAGTATAGGAATCTTACTGGCTGGGAGCTCTGCCCTTCTGTGCCTGCTGCTCTTCCCACATTTGGAGCAAATATCCCTGTTTCTAAACCAAACCAGGGAATGCCCATGGCCTGATATGACTCTGCCAAGCCCTGCCCACATCAAGAAAAAAAACTAAAAAAAATTGCGTATGTTACAGACAAAATAAAAATGAAAGTATGTTGTAAAGGTTGTTTTTCTCTATAATTAAACATTTTATGGAGATTTTTTTCAGTTTAAAGGGACAATAAACACTTTGATATTGATATATAAATTGTTTAATTATGTGTAGTAAAACATTTTGCTATATAATCAGAATTTGTAAAATCACAATCCTAAATACACTGCTGTACACAAAAAATAAAATACAAAATAGAAAGTGCAAAGTTTAAATGTAATGAAATCTGATGTAAAGTGATATAAAATAGAAAGCACAAAGAGTAAATGCAGCAGAACAGTCATATCATACTGTGCTATATTGCACTGGGCTTGTCTCTCCTTCACATACAGACATGCAGAAAGGTTTTGAAAATCAGGGCCTAAGTATTGGTAAATGTATACAGTGAAAAATAAGATAAAGAGGACTTAAAGGGACAGTACACTGTAAAATAGTTTTTCCATAAATGTATTTTAAATGACTTGTTATACCAACTGCAGAGTATAAAATATTTGAGAAATTGCATTTTCAGGTTTATTTGTGTATCTGAAGTAGCCGGTTTTGTGCTTTGAAACCACAGCCTATTACAATGGGTTGAGCTTCAGTTAAAGGGACAGTTTACTCAAAAATTTTCTCCCCTTTAATTTGTTCCCAATGATCCACTTTACCTGCTGGAGTGTATTAAATTGTTTACAAGTAGTTCCTTTACCCTTATATTGGCATTTGAAATTGTTAATTTAGCATGTGGTATCCCCACCTATTCTGATAGTTTGTGGCCGCGCGTACCAGCTATAGATAAGCTTTGTAAACACAGCCAGCAGAAGAAATTACACTCCCAGTCGGATATAGCAGAAATAAGGTAATAAAATGTTGATTTTCCATTGTTCTCTCAAAGTATTGGTGATTGTTTTAAGGACAGATATAAGATAAAGAAGCAGGTATATGGGCACAATGTGATACAGTAATGAGATCTGATTATACCTACAAGCTCAACCTATTTTATTAGGCTGTGGCTTCAAAACACAAAATCAGAGCTTTAATATACAGAAATAAACCTTAAAAAGCTAATTTTCAGACATTTTTTACTCTGCAGTTGGTAAAAAAAGCAATTGTAAACACATTAAGGGAAAAACTATTTTACAGTATACTGTCCCTTTAATATAAGATCTCATTATGTTATCACTTTTATGTACACAGACTTGCTTCCTTATCTTATATTTGTCTGGAACACCAAAGCTCAATACATAGAGAGAACAATGAAAAATTATCATTTTATTACTTAACTATCCTGCATCCCACTGGGAGTGTAACTTCTAGACATGTGCATGGCGAAAAAATTCGGTTCGGTTCAGATCGATTCTGATTTTTTCGAATTTCGGTTCGGAGCGATTCGAATTCGGAATAATTTGAATCAATTCGGTTCGGATTTGTTTTGGATTCATTCGGATTCGAATAAATTCGGTTCGGATTTGTTTCGGATTCGAATAAATTCGGCTGGATTCGGTTCGATACGGTTCGGTTCGGAATTTCGGTAAGTGTTAGGTGGGATTAGACTAGTATTATGTACTAAATTCAGCTGGATTCGGTTCGGTTCGGAATTTCGGTAAGTGTTAGGTGGGATTAGACTTATACTGTACAATAGTAGTGTCATCCATGGCCATCCGAATTTACCGAATAAATCCGAAGTAATTCGGATTTATTCGGTAAATTCGGCAGTATTTTAATTCGGAAATTCGGTTTGATCCGAATCGCCGAATTTCCGAATCGATCCAAAATGAATCGCACATATCTAGTAACTTCTTCTGCTGGCTGTGCTTACTTAGGCTTGTCAATAGCATATACTCCAGTATCAAAACTTTCAGTATAGGTTGGGAAACCACAAGCTAAATCAGCTATTTCAAATGCTGAAATAGGAGTAAAGGAGCTACTTGCAACCAATTTAATACACTCTAGCAGGTAAAAAGGATCACTGGGAATAATTTAAAGGGGAGAAAGTTTTTGGGTGAACTGTCCCTTTAAAGGGACACTGAACCCAAATTTTTTATTTTGTGATTCAGATAGAGCATGAAATTTTAAGCAACTTTTTAATTTACTCCTAGTATCAATTTTTCTTCGTTCTCTTGCTATCTTTATTTGATAAAGAAGGCATCTAAGCTTTTTCTCTTGTAAGATGTATTGAGTCCACGGATTCATCCATACTTGTGGGATATTCTCCTTCCCAACAGGAAGTGGCAGAGAGAGCAGAGAGAGCTGTCTATATAGCTCCTCCCTTAGCTCTGCCCCCCAGTCATTCTCTCTGCCTGCTTAACTGCTAGGAAGGGCAAAGTGAATGTGGTGACATGGTGAAATGTTAGTTTTTATTTTCTCAAGCAAAAGTTTGTTATTTTAAATGGTACCGGTGTGTACTATTTACTCTCTAGCAGAAAAGGGATGAAGATTTCTGCAAGGAGGATGATGATCTTAGCATTTTGTAACTAAGATCCACTGCTGTTCTCACAAGGGCTGAAGAGTACAGGAAAACAGTTGGGGGGAAAGTTTGCAGGCTAAACTGCATTAAGGTATGTTCAGTCTACCTTATTTCTAGAAAAGGCTGGCAATATCCCCATGAGGGAAAGGTAAGCTCTATTCAGTAAAAGAGGAATCCAAGCTTGCATAAAGGGCTCATAGTTACTGGTGACACTGATAGGAAAAAATGTTTTGGTTCAATTGCAAATATAACGTTTTTTGAGGGACTTTAAGGGGTGTTTGTGGCTTGTTTAAGGGTTATTAACCCACATGGCTAGTTTAAGAAACACTCTGTGGTGTTTCTTTTAGGCCCCATAACATCGAGTGAGGTGGGAGGGGCCTAGTTTCTTTACCTCAGAAACATCCAGCTACTTCTCCAGAGGTTCCTGCTGTATTTGAGGGCTGTAAAGAGGTTTTTTTTCCCCACAAATCATTCCTAAAGGGCAGGTAGGCGCCACAGCAGAGCTGTGGCAAGGTGCTGAACCTTATTTTACCGGTTTTGAAGTTTTTTCAATCCGGTTTTTACATTAAGGGGTTAATTGTTTATTTGCATAATGGTGCAAAGTTACTAAGGCTTTATGATGCTACTGTAAAAATTTTGTTTTATTTACTGCTTTTTTACACTGTTTTGCAGAGTTTGTGCAGCTTTTTTTCTCTTAAAGGCACAGTACCGTTTTTGTTTAAAGTGTTATTTACTTTGATTAAAGTGTTTTCCAAGCTTGCTTGTTACATTACTAGCCTGTTTAACATGTCTGACACCAAGGAAAATCCTTGTTCTATATGTTTAGAAGCCATTGTGGAACCCCCTCTTAGAATGTGTCCCACTTGCACTGATATGTCTATAAATTATAAAGAGCATATTTTAGCACTTAAAAATACTGCAATAGATGATTCTCAGTTAGAAGGAAATGAGGGTTTAGCATCTAGCTCTCCCCAAGTGTCACAACCAGTAACGCCCGCACAAGTGACGCCAAGTACCTCTAGTGCGTCTAATTCATTTACTTTACAAGACATGGCCACAGTTATGAATACAACCCTCACAGAGGTTTTCTCTAAACTGCCTGGTTTACAAGGAAAGCGTGACAGCTCTGGGTTAAGAAATGCTGAGCCGTCTGACGCTTTAGTAGCCGTATCCGATATACCCTCACAATGTTCTGAAGTAGGGGTAAGGGATTTGTTATCTGAGGGAGAGATTTCTGATTCAGGAAAGACGCTCCCTCAGACAGATTCTGATATGACGGCCTTTAAATTTAAGCTTGAACACCTCCGCTTATTGCTCAAGGAGGTATTAGCTACTCTAGACGATTGTGACCCTATAGTGGTCCCAGAGAAATTGTGTAAAATGGACAGATACTTAGAGGTTCCTGTTTACACTGATGTTTTTCCAGTCCCTAAGAGGATTGTGACTATTGTTACTAAGGAGTGGGATAGACCAGGTATTCCGTTCGCTCCCTCTCCTGTTTTTAAGAAAATATTTCCCATATCTGACACCATACAGGACTCGTGGCAGACTGTTCCTAAGGTGGAGGGAGTTATTTCTACTCTTGCTAAGCGTACAACTATACCTATCGAAGACAGTTGTGCTTTCAAAGATCCTATGGATAAAAAATTAGAGGGTCTCCTAAAGAAAAATTTTGTTCATCAAGGTTTTCTTCTCCAACCTATTGCATGCATCGTTCCTGTAACTACTGCAGCTGCTTTCTGGTTTGAGGCTCTAGAAGAGGCTCTCCAGGTGGAGACTCCATTAGAGGATATTATGGATAGAATTAAGGCCCTTAAGTTGGCTAATTCTTTCATTACAGATGCCGCTTTCCAAATGGCTAAATTAGCGGCAAAGAATTCAGGTTTTGCCATTTTAGCACGCAGGGCGTTATGGCTTAAGTCCTGGTCTGCTGATGTGTCATCAAAATCTAAATTGTTGAACATCCCTTTCAAAGGAAAGACCCTATTTGGGCTTGCACTGAAAGAAATTATTTCAGACATCACTGGAGGGAAAGGCCATGCCCTCCCTCAGGATAAAACAAATAAGATGAGGACCAAACAAAATAATTTTCGTTCCTTTCGGAACTTCAAGGGCGGTCCCGCTTCAACTTTCCCTGCAGCAAAGCAAGAGGGGAATTCTGTCCAATCCAAGTCAGTCTGGAGACCTAACCAGGCTTGGAACAAAGGTAAACAGGCCAAGAAGCCTGCTGCAGACTCTAAGACAGCATGAAGGGGTAGCCCCAGATCCGGGACCGGATTTAGTAGGGGGCAGACGCTCTCTCTTCGCTCAGGCTTGGGCAAGAGATGTTCACGATTCCTGGGCTTTAGAAATTGTGTCCCAAGGATATCTTCTGGACTTCAAAGACTCCCCCCCAAGGGGGAGATTTCACATTTCTAAATTGTCTGCAAACCAGACAAAGAGAGAGGCGTTCTTACGCTGTGTAGAAGACCTACATACCATGGGAGTGATCCGCCCAGTTCCAAGAGCGGAACAAGGGCTAGGTTTTTACTCCAACCTGTCAGACCGATCTTGGATCTCAAAATTCTAAACAAATTCCTCAGAGTACCATCTTTCAAGATGGAGACTATTCGGACTATTCTTCCTCTGATCCAGGAGGGTCAATATATGACCACCGTGGATTTAAAGGATGCGTATCTACACATCCCTATTCACAGAGATCATCATCAATTCCTCAGATTCGCCTTTCTGGACAGGCATTACCAGTTTGTGGCCCTTCCTTTCGGGTTGGCCACAGCTCCTAGAATTTTCACAAAGGTGCTAGGGTCCCTTTTGGCGGTTCTAAGACCGCGGGGTATAGCAGTGGCGCCTTATCTAGACGACATCTTAATTCAGGCGTCGACTTTCCAGCTAGCCAAGTCTCACACGGACATCGTGTTGGCTTTTCTGAGATCTCACGGGTGGAAGGTGAACATAAAAAAGAGTTCTCTCGTCCCTCTCACAAGAGTTTCCTTCCTAGGGACTCTGATAGACTCGGTAGAAATGAAAATATTTCTGACGGAGGTCAGAAAATCAAAACTTTTAATCAGTTGCCGAGCTCTTCATTCCATTCCTCGGCCATCAGTGGCTCAGTGTATGGAGGTAATCGGACTCATGGTAGCGGCAATGGACATAGTCCGTTATGCCCGCCTACACCTCAGACCACTGCAAGTATGCATGCTCAAACAGTGGAATGGGGATTATGCAGATTTATCTCCTCAACTGCATCTGGACCAAGAGACCAGAGATTCTCTTCTCTGGTGGTTGTCTCAGGACCACCTGTCTCAGGGAATGTGTTTCCGCAGGCCAGAGTGGCTCATAGTAACGACAGATGCCAGCCTGCTAGGCTGGGGTGCAGTCTGGAAATCCCTGAAAGCACGGGGCTTATGGTCTCGGGAGGAATCTCTCCTCCCGATAAACATTCTAGAACTGAGAGCGATATTCAATGCGCTTCAGGCATGGCCTTAGCTAGCTGCGGCCAAATTCATCAGATTTCAGTCGGACAACATCACGACTGTAGCCTATATCAATCATCAAAGAGGAACACGGAGTTCTCTAGCGATGATGGAGGTATCCAAAATAATCCGATGGGCGGGGATCACTCTTGCCATCTCTCAGCAATCCATATCCCAGGGGTAGAGAACTGGGAGGCGGATTTCCTAAGTCATCAGACTTTTAATCCGGGGGAGTGGGAGCTCCATCCGGAGGTGTTTGCCCAGCTGACTCAGCTATGGGGCACACTAGAATTGGATCTGATGGCGTCCCGACAGTACGCCAAACTTCCTCGTTACGGGTCCAGGTCCCGGGATCCCCAGGCGATACTGATAGATGCTTTAGCAGTGCCCTGGTCCTTCAATCTGGCTTATGTATTCCCAAAAATTATAATTTCATTACTTTACTATCATGCACCCTACTATGAGTTTAATTTATTCTGCTTGCTGTGTTTACTTAGGCTATTCAATAGCTGATACTCCAGTATCAAAACTTTCAGTATAGGTTGGAATACCAGAAGCTAAATCGGCTTTTTCAAAGGCCAACATATGGGTAAAGGAGCTACTTGTAAACAATTTAATACACTCCAGCAGGTAAAATGGATCATTGGGAACAATTTTAATGGGAGAAAATGTTTGGGTGACCTGTCCCTTTAATATGTATAGCGGAGAAAAGAGAGGTGATACGGCTACATTGCCTCTGAAATAGCAACCCCCCCATCCCCGGGTGTCCCAGTAGACCAATCAGGACTTGGTTATACCAGCTGCAGCATATAAAATGCATGAGAAATAGTTCATTTAGTATTATTTTTGTATATGAAAAAGCTGTTTTTGCTCATTGAAAGCACAGCCCGTTCAAATGGGCTGAGCTTTGAGAGAGCGCAAACACTTTATCTGATCTTTCTCTCTATATAAAAAGGCCCCTTATCTTATCTCTGTCAGTATAAACAAAGGCTAATAGAGCAATTAAAAATGAATACTTTCTATAGCCATTACTGCAGTACAGAATTCTTTTAGTATAGGGGGTAGTTTCAACAGGCAAAAGTAGCTATTACACATTAAAGGAGTGAAAAGTTTAAAGTACACCGTCCCTTTAAGGTCGAGTTGTACACAGACATGCACTTTCTGTTAGTATCAACATTAAAATAAAAAGCTTTAACTAAAACTAAAAATAAAATATTTTAACATGTTTAAATAGTGCTTTTTCATATGCATGACGTTTAATGTCACTGTAAGTGTACATTTGTGAACCAACAATAACCCTCCAGTCCTGATTTCCTCTCAGTTTAAGTGTTTCTGGCTTCCAAATGTCTTTTAAAGCCTTTTGGATTTAATAAAATAAGACCTTAAGCACGCTTGGAAGAATCTAGTAATGATAAAATGGACTGAACTTTCTATATATTTTTCAGTTTTCTTGGTGCTATTCTCATGTTTAGCACGTCAGCCGACAGCGGGTTCTTTTAATTACCTCTGCTGGGTCGTTGAAACCCAAGCTGTTTGCTTCATTAAATCCTGAAGGCGCCGTACGAGCAGCTCCCCGCGCACCACACTGTCACAATTGTATCTAAATTAGCATCTGACTGACCCTCTTTTTTACTATTTCTAAGTCCCATCTGACAAAGATTGGTGAAGGATGCTAATTGGCTGGGACTGTCAGGGGACAATAGGCTCACCATTACAACAAAAGAGCTAATGTTTCTTTCAATACGCTCCCAGATTCATGCAAGTACCTTTTTTTAATGACTTGGAATTATTGGGAAACCTATTCAATAGAGTAGCTGACCCTCAACATCAAGGCTGTATTGTGTAATTAATAATGACATAGGCCAAGTCAAAGAAGCAGGTACCGAGGTGATTTTTTCTGGGCTAAAAGGAGATTTTCCCAGTCAGAGACCTGTTTAGTACCAAGAAACCCAGCAGGGGCCTACTTGTGGGGACCAATTTGCCTTTAGCCAGGAAAGACTACAGGGATATCAGTTAGGCTTATTAAGGAGATGAAAGAATTGCGCACAATAGAAGCTGGGCAAGTAATTTTTTTTGTTTGTTTTTTTTATAGATTCTGAGTGACAGAAAGTTGATGTTAAAAGTTTTTATTTTAAAATATCTTCATGTCAGAGAGTTTTTTTTCTGTTTATTTTTTAAATAAGTATATTTTAACCCTTTTGTTTTTAACCAAGATTGTAATACATCAGTTAGTTTAATTTGTTGTTGTTTTTAAGTAACAGAAACAGAAATGTCAGAGAGTGTAATTAAACACTAAATAAATATTAGATAGAATGATATCTTTAAAGCAAAGATTAGGCTGAGAATAATATGCAGGTCTTTTTTTAAATCATGTTAGTTGTTTATTTGTTGGAAAAATAAATTACAAAGTTTTTGTGTTATTATTATTATCAGGTATTTGTAGACAAAGGTACCAATTTATTATAGGATCGGGCGGATTGATGTTCGCAGCCTCAGAGCAGGTGGACAAGTTATGAAGCAGCGCTGCTTCATAACGGCTGTTTCCGGCGAGCCTAAAGGTTCGTGCGGAAACAGGGGCATCAAGCTCCATTCAGAACTTGATAATTCGGTCCCATAGTTCTAGAGCAAAATGTTTTAATTTTCATCTTTCATTTGTTCAAATATAATTCTAATCAACAAATAACTTAAAGGGACAGTCTAGTCAAAGTTAAAGGGCCATTCCAGTCAAAATTAAAATGCACATAGATGAACTACATATTTGGATAGAAACATATTTGCAATATGCATGTATTGGCAAAAATGCTTCTGGTAAATGTTATCACTGTTTAAATGTTAACATTTTTCTCTGCACGTGCATGTGAAGCATAGCTAGGATATGCTCAGTGCACCAGCATTTTAAAAAGTGCAGCTGCTCAGAGCACCAGTGGGAGTTGTATCATGTCAGCAATTAGCAAATTCAGTCATTACCACATGATACAAGCACCTTAAGCTCCCTGAGCAAGCTCTTTGTTTAAAATGTTGGTGCACAGAGCATACTTAAATACATTTTGAAACAGCTGTAGCTTTTATTACAATAATTGTTGCTTATACATCTATATTACAAAATCCTTCTATTCAAAACTGAAATGTATCTATGTGGATTCCAATTTTGGCCACAATGTCCTTTTAAACTTTCATAATTCATATAGGGCATGCAATTTTAAACAACTTTCCAATTTACTTTGATCATCAAATTTGCTTTGTTTTCTTTGTATTCTTTGTTAAAAGCTAAAGCTATGTAGGCTCATATACTAATTTCTAAGCCCTTGAAGGCGGCCTTTTATCTCAGTGCATTTTGACAGTTTTTGACAGTTAAATACTGCTAGTTCATGTGTGTCATATAGATAACGTGCAGACTTCCGTGGAGTTATTTATGAGTCGGCACTGATTGGGTAAAATACAAGTCTGTCAAAAGAACTAAGATAAGGGGGCAGTCTACAGAGGCTTAGATACAAGATAATCACTGAGGTAAAAAGTATATTAATATAGCCGTGTTAGTTATGCAAAAATGGGGACTGGGTAATAAAGGGATTGTGTATTTTTTTTACTGTAATGTTCTTTTCTTCTCTGTTAATTTCAAGTAACAGTTTTATATAACCCTTTGGCAGTGGTTTAAAGGGACATAAAAAATGCTAGATAGAGTCAAATGTATTCAAAGCTAAAATTAGCTTTTAAATCATTTGCAAATATTTTTTTTAAATACTATAGTTTTTTTAATATTGAATAGATTAAAGTAAAATTATAGTATCCCACCAAAGATTTATAGCTGAGGTGGTTTGTGGGCAGAGCCATGACCAGAGGGGCAAGGCTGCAGATATATGGTGGGTGGGGGTTGGCATGTTGTGGGTTGCATTGGGCAGGCAATGGAGCTTAGGCAGTGCTTGGTTTTCCCTAAAGGTGAAGCTACGGGTAGGGTTGCCCCAGTGCCCAGTATTGAACTGTCTAGTATAATCTACACAAAAATACTGGACACTTTAAAAGTGTCAGCTAAATTTAAAAGGCCTTCTATTCCTCTATGCAAATATGATAATAACAGAAAATTGTGTGTGCACTACTATGGGTTTTACTGGCAGACAAAAAGGGTAAAAAAATACTCAGTTTTATACATTATTGTAAATCTTGGGGGTGTTAAATAAATTATCTATGTGTACTCCTAAAGGGAGTCAAATCACTACTGTATGTGTGTTACTGGCAACAAACAATAGGAAAATGCATTGATTCAATGTTACCAGAAGCCAAAGGGATAAAATGATTGTTCAGTTGTGAAAATATATGGAGTGGGGTCTAAGGGTGAGCTTTTGAGGGGTTATTGTGTGACACCACCTACCCCCTGTGTCCAATATTTTTGTGGAGGATAGTGGTCACCCCTATCTGTGGGAGGGACAGCGGTCACCGCTATCTGTGGGAGGACAGTGGTCACCCCTGTCTGTGGGAGGACAACGGTTACCCCTATCTGTGGGAGGGACAGTGGTCACCCCTATCTGTGGGAGGGACAGTAGTCACCCCTTTCTGTGGGAGGACAGCGGTCACCCCTGTCTGAGGAAGGCCAACGGTTACCCCTAATTGTGGGAGGGACAGTGGTCACCCCTAACTGTGCGAGGGACAGCGGTCACCCCTATCTGTGGGAGGGACAGCAGTCACCCATATCTGTGGGAAGGACAGCAGTCACCTCTATCTGTGGGAGGGCAGCGGTCACCCCTGTCTGTAGGAGGGACAGCGGTCACCCCTATCTGTGGGAGCGACAGTGGTCACCCCTGTCTGTGGGAGGGACAGAAGGGCAGAGCTCCCATATCTTGACAAGTCTACAATATGTGAGATGGTTGGGAGATCTCTTATAGTGTCTTCTAAGTATCCTAGGTTTTCCCTATCTTATCTTTTTAGGTGAGGCAGTTAGGGAAAGATATAATTTACTAGAGTGAGCAAATAATGGCTTTGAGGAATATACCAGTGTTAAAATTCTAGGGTCTACATTTCAAATTCTCGCAAAAATTAGAAACGCTAAAGTTTAAATAAAGGGTTAAAATAAATAATTAGGTAAATTATTTTACTAAACATAATTAAACATTTTATATTACAGTCTTAAAGAGTTTAATGTCTTTATAATTCAGATTTCCTTTGCTGAACAAATCCCAGGATGGAAGAGAGAATTGCTAGCGCACTGTATCCCTTCATTTAGCTATTATATGTCAGCATGTTTCATGAGCGCTGGCATGAACAGGTGGGGACCAAACCTCACCCTCAGTGTCCCTTCTGCTCATGTGACTGGGAAACGTCCCACATCTGCTATCCTGTTACATTGTCATGAACAGAACACAGCCTTAACGTTCTGAATCTTATTTTTATATAAACCGTGATAAGAAATATTATAAGTAGATAAATGAGGTCATCTGAGCTGTTCTTAGGAGTTAAAAAGCTGTTAAATAAAAAAAATATTTATGAAAGAGCAGCAATTAAATGTTTAAACTTGATAGGCAGAAATATATAAAACGTATATTGCACGTATTGTTTTTGTTTCTGTTTTTTTTAATTAAAAAACTTTACTATATTTTACAATATCCTCTTCTGGATGCAAAAAAAGAAAAAAGAAAGAAAACACACTCAAATTATGTTAGTGTCCCTAGGATTAGGGTTTCCTGCCATTAAAGGGACATGAAACCCCAAACAATTATTTCATGATTCTGATAGAGAATACAATGTTAAACAACTTTCCAATTTACTTCTATTATTTAATTTGCTTCCTTCTCTTATTATCATTTGCTGAAAGGTTTATCCAGGCAAGTTCATGAGCAGCAGAGAAACTAGGTTCTAGCTGTTGATTGGTGGCTGCATATATATATTGAATGTGATTGGCTCACCCATGTGTTCAGTTAGAAACTAGTAGTGCATTGCTGCTCCTTCAACAAATTATACCAAGAGAGTGAAATTGATTAGATAATAGAAGTAAATTAGAAAGTTGTTTAAAATTGTATGCTCTGTCTGAATTTTGAAACATTTTGGGTTTCATGTACCTTTAAATGAATACAAATGTGATTTTTAATTCATGAGTTAATACAGTTTTTACAATATAAATATGCTGATTTTGAATTGTCACAATTAAAATATTGTCATTAGTATGTCAGTGTCACCTGTCACTTCACAACATCCTAAATGGTTCCTGGTTAGGGTCATGGTTAAGTCTAAGGTTAGAGTTAAAGCAGCCTTGAAGTTTTTTTGTTTTGTTTTTTTTTTTTCATTTGCTGCAACTAACAGAGGGCACTTTAAAGTGTATTACAGTTTTTTGTTTTTTTGGAAAATGGATGTTCCTGTACTTAGAAAAAATTCTGTACTGTGTTTGTAGCTTCAAAATGAAAACAAACAACTTTATCATGTTTTAACCGAGCTTTTTAAAAATTTGGGGTTTCCTGTCCCCTTAAAGGGACACTCAGGTTAAATAAAATTTTCATGCTTCAGATACAGCATGTCATTTTAAACAACTTTCCAATTTACTTCCATTAAAAAAAATGTGCACAGTCTTTTATATTTACTATTTTTGAGTCACCAGATCCTACTGAGCATGTGCAAGAATTCACAGACTATACGTATATGCATTTGTGATTGACTGATTGCCATCACATGGTACAAGGGGAGTGGAAATATACATAACTTTGAAATTTGTTACAAAAAAATCTACTACTCATTTAAAGTTCAGACTAAGTGCTATTGCATTGTCTTGTTATCTTGCATTTGTTGATTATGCAAATCGAATGTGTTGACTGGTCCTTTAATACATAGATTCACATTACCAAATCATGCCCCTAGTTGACATCATATTCAATTACAATTACCAAGCCGTCGCAAATTTTCCCAGTCAGGTGCTGACGATGACTCAGAGCCGTCGCTAGCACTCATCCACCTTGAGAGCTATCTGGGGGCTCCCATCGACTCCCATCGGCTTCCCGTTTTGTGCGGTGAAATAGGGAAAGGGGGCATGCTGCTTAGAAGCCTGTATCTCAGGCATCTAAGCAGCTACAGACCCCCAAGACCCACCGTTGGAAAGGTAATCACTTATAAATCTTGGGGATCTGGGGGGGGGGGAAATATATATATATATATATATATATATATTTAAAAATAGTATAAAAAAAAATCTTAAATCCAGCTTAGCACCCAGGAGGGAAATGGCTTAGCACTCAAAGGGTTAAAATTAAAAGTATCATATCTAAACAGGTTCTCTTACAAATACAATTACCAAAAACCATATTCGTAGATCCAAAAAGTAATCTCTCTATTACCCTCTCTGCTGGAACGTAACACTTGTTCAATAGTTTGGTACCTGAGCTTACTGATATTGTGACCTGCCTCCAAGAAATGATTAGCAACAGGGGATCTCAAAAATGTATTCCTAATGTTAGACTTATGTTTAAGGCGATCCCGCACCCTAAAATAGTTAGAATAGTCTCCCCAACACAAAGAAGACCACATGAGCATTTCAATAAATAAATCACAACATTTGTGTTACGTATGTTATAACCTCAAATATGGATCCTTGTTTGGAATTGTCTCCGATGTCACTTGCCACCCTACCGTCTACAATTTCCGGATCTAAGTCCTAAGTGGAGGAATCTGTGGATCCATCAGGCGATCTAGCGTTTCTTACTACATGTCTATTCCGGTAGGATTGCTGTGCCATCGATACACCTCCCTAGTGGTATAGTCCCGTTCATCACGCAGGAACTTAGTGCGTTTCTTGCTCTCTAGTGAAGATGATATCTCTGCAATATTCTTCTTAGTATTTGTCAGAAATTCCTCAATATCCGCAACTGCCATGTTGGCTCTCAATTTGTTTTCCACTCTACAAATTTCAGATTGTATTAGTGTCAATTCCTTTTGTAAGTATTCAACAGTGAGAACTATAATGTCAAAGGAGCACTGTTGCGCATTATTATAGGGAGTGCTTTCATTCTTAAACCACCTGCGATTTGTCTGCCCTGGTGATAGTCAGCCAGGGTTGTTGATTGCAATTCATATGCCACTTGCTTTTCAGATAACTTTTCATAGTTTTTACTTAATGTTTTAGCAGGTAGTATCTTTAAGAAAGTCCTAGAACCACAAGCCAGGGTAGTGATCCTAGCTGCATCTGTCTCATTATAGGTAAATACCTTCAAGTTAATATCCATTTGTCTCTCCTCATGCATCAGAGCAATAATAAAATATTCTTACATTTTCTTTTTGCACTTATATATCTCTTTTATTTATTTATTGCATACATAATTATACATTAATATCACTGGTTCATTGAAAGAAGCTACATTTAAGCATATTAGTCATCAACAACATTAAATAAATTATCTGTCATGTTTTACTTTCCGCTTTAGGTCAAAATAATTTTTTAATTCAGTCGGTGTCTCTTCTTGATTGGAAAAGCTTTGAAATCATTAAAAAAAAATTAAAAAAAATTGAGCAGTTATACAATGTACAAATTCAGACATTTTGGAGTGGGGGGCTTGAGGGCCCTCATGGTGAAGGCTCGTTTATGAAAGCCTTTAAACCACAAGTTAAAGGACCAGTAAATATGCATAATCAACAAATACATAATAACAAGACAATGTGATAGCACTTAGGGGCCTATTTATCAAAACGTCTAATATGTTGCATTCGCCTGCGTCAATACGCTCGCCAGACATCGCCAAACATTGCTGCCGCAGACCTGAATGCGATCTCCTTATTTATAAAAAATGCAGTCAAAAACACGTGCGTCAAGTATGGTGCAAAGACCATCGGACTGGTGTCCGATGACTAACAGTCATCGATGTCGCGGTTATTCGGGTTTTTCCCAACTTTATTTATACCATTTCATTACTGTCCATGAACAAGCACATTTCTCTAAAGCTAATCTTTTATTTTTCAACTGTTAATGTATAAGAAATAGCTACATTTATATCTCAACAAACAATATCTCATAGAAAGTTATTTTTATATTGATTTGTTATACAAAAAAATCTGTTATTTGATACTTTCACATAAATTAATGTGTATTTGTATTTGTA
The DNA here is from genome assembly GCF_027579735.1 of Bombina bombina. Lineage (NCBI taxonomy): Eukaryota > Metazoa > Chordata > Amphibia > Anura > Bombinatoridae > Bombina > Bombina bombina. Next base: position 1,128,719,694 of record NC_069501.1, read on the forward strand.
GAAGTCATGATATGCTTTTATCTCATATATTTTTTTAGAAATGATTATTAATGCTAGAATTTGTACATATATCTTTGCACATACTTGTGTATATATATATATATATACTATATATATATGTGTGTGTGTGTGTGTGTTATGTCAGAAATCTTTTGCAAACATATTTACATGTCCCGAAATTCCTTTTTTTGTTCTAAACAATGTTGTCTTTCATATATCTGTGGCAGTTATCTATCGCCCCCCTGGACCAACTTCCCAATTCCTTGACAACTTTGCTGCTTGGCTTCCTTACTTTCTCTCCAAAAATACACCTGCTCTAATCCTAGGGGACTTCAACATCCCCATTGACAACCCATCTGCCCTTGCTGCTTCTAAACTTCTCTCACTCACTAACTCCTTCGGCCTTTCACAATCCACCCTATTCCCTACCCAACGCGATGGACACTCGATTGATCTGGTATTCTCGTATCTCTGCTCTCTCTCTAATGTTGCATGTCGCCCATTTCCCATCTCAGACCACCATCTGCTCACCTTTAATCCTAATATAGATACTAAACCTACTTCCCCCTCTCACCCCCGCACCAGTAGAAATCTGCACACTGTGGACTCTCCTCAACTCTCCAATCTTATTCAACTACGCCTCCCCCACACTTCCACGACATCCTGCCCTGACCTTGCTATAACCCACTATAGCAATACTCTCTCTGCTGCACTTGACACTCTCGCTCCACTCCAACCTCGCAAAGCCCCACGTCGTCAGCTCCAACCCTGGCACTCCCAACAAACGCGTCACCTACAAAAATGCTCCCGCACTGCTGAACGTGTCTGGAGGAAATCCCGCTCTGAACCTGATTTCATGCACTATAAGTTCATTCTCTACTCTTACACCTCTGCCCTTCGCTTAGCTAAGCAAACCTACTTCTCTTCTCTTATATCCACTCACTCCTCAAACCCTAAAAGACTCTTTTCCATTTTCAACTCTCTCCTCCACCCACCTGCACCACCCCCCTCATCTGCATTCAGTGCTGAAGACCTTGCTGACTATTTTCTCAATAAAACACTTGCAATCCGAGGAAACATCCCAACACAAACCTGCAATCTCCCAACTCCGCTCCCAGTCACCCTCTCTGCCACTCTCTGCACCCTCCTCCCAACCACTGAGAGTGAAGTGGCTTCCCTTTTGTCTTCCTCACACCTCACTACCTGCCCACTTGACCCTATTCCTTCACATCTAATTCCTCCTCTGTCTACCACCCTCACTCCGGCTCTTACTCACATATTTAACCTATCCCTTTCTACCGGCTCATTCCCTGCCTCCTTCAAACATGCGAAGGTCACCCCATCCTCAAAAAACCCTCCCTCGACTCTAACTCCCCTGCAAACTACTGCCCCATATCACTGCTCCCACTAGCTTCAAAACTCCTTGAAAAAATAGTTTTCAATTGCCTAACCCACTTACTGTCCTCCAACTCATTGCTTGACCCCCTGCAATCTGGCTTCTGTCCCCAACACTCAACTGAGACTGCCCTCACCAAGGTTACTAACGATCTCCTTTCTGCAAAAAACAAAGGCTACTACTCTATACTCATCTTACTTGACCTATCTGCTGCCTTTGACACTGTTGACCATCCCCTTCTCCTATGGTCTCTCAGTTCTCTTGGTCTCTGTGACACCGTGCTCTCCTGGATTCACTCTTATCTCTCTAACAGATCCTTCGTCTCTTTTGCTGGTGACTCCTCCTCTCTATTGTCCCTGTCTGTTGGAGTACCTCAAGGCTCTGTCCTGGGTCCTTTACTCTTCTCTATTTACACTTCTTCACTGGGTAAACTTATCAACAGCTATGGCTTCAGCTATCAACTCTATGCTGATGATACCCAGATCTACCTTTCCACCCCTGCACTCTCTCCTTCTGTCAACTCTCACATCAGCGACTGCTTATCTGGCATTTCCTCCTGGATGGCCTCTCACCACCTAAAAATAAATATGTAAAAGACCGAACTACTTCTAATTGCCCCCTCTAGCTCCACTCCAGTCTCTAATTTTTCTATCACTGTTGGCGGCACCACTATCTCCCCATCACCCCAAGTCCGCTGCCTCGGAGTCACGCTTGACTCAAATCTGTCCTTCATTCCCCACATCCAACTGCTCTCTTCATCCTGCCGCAACCACCTACGCAATATCTCCAAAATTCGTCCGTTTCTGAGTGCTGAAACTACCAAACAGCTCATCCACTCCCTGGTAATTTCCCGACTTGACTACTGTAACAACTTACTAACTGTCCTCCCTCTCTCCCGCCTCTCTCCCCTCCAATCCATCCTAAATGCATCTGCCAGGCTAATCCACCTCTCTCGATGCTCTGTTTCTGCTGCACCTCTCTGTGAGTCCCTTCACTGGCTTCCCATTCACAACAGAGTTAAATTCAAAATTCTCACCCTGACCTACAAAGCCCTCACCAATGCTGCCCCACCCTACCTGTCCTCACTCATCAACAAATATACGCCTGTCCCCTAAGATCCAACAATGACCTGCTTCTTGCATCCTCTACCATCACCTCCTCTCATTCTAGACTACAGGACTTCTCTCGTGCGGCACCGACCCTCTGGAACGCACTTCCTCGAGCTGTCAGACTTGCCCCTAACCTCTCCTCCTTTAAACGTTCCCTAAAGACCCTTCTGTTCAGGGAAGCTTATCACCCGACTTATCAACAAACTAACTTCAATTAACTAACAGTTGCCCTATATCTCCTCACTAATATCACCTCTGCAGTCCCCACCTCCTGTTTCCAATCCTCCTACCCGTCTAGATTGTAAGTTCCCACGGGAATAGGTCCCTAAATTCCCCCTGTATTTGTCTGTAAAATTTTGTGTCTTATCGTATTGTTTCTCCACTGTACTGTTATCCTTGTACCCATGGGCAGCGCTGCGGAATCTGTCGGTGCTTTATAAATAAAGAATAATAATAATAATAATATCTCTGTTTATGTATACCACTATATGTATATAGTATAAATGTATTATTATTCTGAGCAGGAATAATTGCGAATATAGCATGTAATCGGGGTATCATATGTATTTATTTGCAAACAATGGATATTTTAAGAGCTGTGCCAGTTTTCTCTCTGTACCTATGTAACCCCTCCTGATTGCAATCTAGTTTTAAAAACCACCCCTTCACAGGTGTTATAAAATGGGCTGGCATATAAGATGACATTTCTTACTGAAAAAGAAATTCAAGATAAGGAAGAAATACACTGAAAATAGCATACCAGTAAAGAGGTGATTTTAATTTCTGCTGTATCTGAATCATGACAGTTTAAAGTTAGGTGGGCTATCCATATGAGCTATCATTTTAAGATTATATTGAATCAAACATCAATTATTACACTGGGTGTCCTAATGTCAGCATCAATGTTTATCTTTAATACTAATTTCACATATACATACTTTGAAAGTATAATACACAATGTAACAATACACAATGTAACAAATGGCACTTACAAGTTCTGATAAATGATTAATGACACAAGTATCAAGCAATTATTCCTATTTAAAACTAAATACTTACCTATAAAATAAACCATAAGCTAGCTACAATATAACTAATAGTTCCATTGTAGCTAGCTTAGGGTTTATTTTTATTTTACAGGCAAGTTTGTATTTATTTTAACTAGGTAGAATAGTTACTAAATAGTTATTAACTATTTAATAACTACCTAGCTAAAATAAATACAAATTGACCTGTAAAATAAAACCTAACCTATGTTACAATAACACCTAACACTACACTACAATTAAATAAATTACCTACATTAAATACAATTAAATACATTAAATTAAATTAACTAAATCACACAAAAAAACACTAAATTGCAGAAAATAAAAAAGAAATTACAGATCTTTAAACTAATTACACCTAATCTAAGAGCCCTATCAAAATAAAAAAAGCCCCCCCCCAAACCCCCAAATAAAAAAAAAACCCTAGCCTAAACTAAACTACCAATAGCCCTTAAAAGGGCCTTTTGCGGGGCATTGCCCCAAAGAAATCAGCTCTTTTACCTGTAAAAAAAAAATACAAACAACCTCCCAACAGTAAAACCCACCAGCCACCTATTGGTAGATTAGTTTAGGCTAGGGTTTTTTTTTTTATTTTGGGGGGGCTTTTTTTATTTTGATAGGGCTCTTAGGGCATTTGGATGGGCATTGCCCTTAAAAGGGCATTTAGCTCTATTGCTGCCCAAAGCCCTAACCTAAAAAATAAACCCACCCAATACACCCTTAAAAAATCCTAACACTAACCCCCGAAGAATTACTTACCAGGAGAAGTCTTCATCCAAGAAGCAAGATGTCCTCAACGAAGCCGGCAGAAGTGTTCCTCCAGACGGGCAGAAGTGGTCCTCCAGACGGCATCTTCTATCTTCATCCTTCCGACGTGGAGCGGCTCCATCTTCAAGACATCCAGCGCGTTGCATCCTCTTCAAACGATGTCTTCTTCGGAATGAATATCACTTTAAGTGACGTCATCCAAGATGGCGTTCCTTAGATTTGGATTGGCTGAATTCTATCAGCCAATCGGAATTAAGGTAGAAAAAATCCTATTGGCAGATCCAATCAGCCAATAGGATTGAGCTCGCATTCTATTGGCTGATTGGAACAGCCAATAGAATGCCAGCTCAATCCTATTGGCTGATTGCATCAGCCAATAGGATTTCTTCTACCTTAATTCCGATTGGCTGATAGAATTCTATCAGCCAATCGGAATCTAAGGGACGCCATCTTGGATGACGTCACTTAAAGTGATATTCATTCTGAAGAAGACCTCATTTGAAGAGGATGCTCCGCAACGGATGTCTTGAAGATGGAGCCGCTCTGTGTCGGAAGGATGAAGATAGAAGATGCCATCTGGATGAAGACTTCTGCCCGTCTGGAGGACCACTTCTGCCCGTCTGGACGACCACTTCTGCCGGCTTCGTTGAGGACATATATGCCGCTTGGATGACGACTTCTCCCGGTAAGTGAATCTTCGGGGGTTAGTGTTAGGATTTTTTAAGGGTGTATTGGGTGGGTTTATTTTTTAGGTTAGGGCTCTGGGCAGCAATAGAGCTAAATGCCCTTTTAATGGCAATGCCCATCCAAATGCCCTTTTCAGGGCAATAGGGAACTTAGGTTTTTTTAGTTAGGGTTTTATTTGGGGGGTTGGTTGTGTGGGTGGGGGGTTTTACTGTTGGGGGGGTTGTTTGTATTTTTTTTACAGGTAAAAGAGCTGATTTATTTGGGGCAATGCCCCGCAAGAGGCCCTTTTAAGGGCTATTTATAGTTTATTGTAGGCTAGGGTTTTTTTTTATTTTGGGGGGCTTTTTTATTTTGATAGGGCTCTTAGATTAGGTGTAATTCGTTTAAAGATCTGTAATTTGTTTTTTATTTTCTGTAATTTAGTTTTTTTGTTTTTTTTGTGATTTAGCTAATTTAATTTATTTAATTGTATTTAATGTAGGTAATTTATTTAATTGTAGTGTAGTATTAGGTGTTATTGTAACATAGGTTAGGTTTTATTTTACAGGTCAATTTGTATTTATTTTAGCTAGGTAGTTATTAAATAGTTAATAACTATTTAGTAACTATTCTACCTAGTTAAAATAAATACAAACTTGCCTGTAAAATAAAAAATAAACCCTAAGCTAGATACAATGTAAGTATTAGATATATTGTAGCTAGCTTAAGGTTTATTTTATAGGTAAGTATTTAGTTTTTAATAGGATTTATTTAGTTAATGATAGTAATTTTATTTAGATTTATTTAAATTATATTTAAGTTAGGGGGTGTTAGGGTTAGGGTTAGACTTAGTTTTAGGGGTTAATACATTTAATATAGTGGCGGCGACGTTGGGGGCGGCAGATTAGGGATTAATAAGTGTAGGTTGGTTGCGGCGACATTGGGGGCGGGAGATTAGGGGTTAATAAATATAATGTAGGTGTCAGGCGATGTTGGGGGCAGCAGATTAGGGGTTAATAAGTATAATGTAGGTGGCGGCGGTGTCCGGAGCGGCAGATTAGGGGTTAATAAGAATAATGTAGGTGTCGGCGATGCCGGGGGCGGCAGATTAGGGGTTAATAAGTGTACGATTCGGGGTGTTTAGATTCGGTGTTCATGTTAGGGTGTTAGGTGTAAACATAAAATGTGTTTCCCCATAGGAATCAATGGGGCTGCGTTATTGAGTTTTACGCTGCTTTTTTGCAGGTGTTAGACTTTTTCTCAGCCGGCTCTCCCCATTGATGTCTATGGGGAAATCGTGCACGAGCACGTACAACCAGCTCACCGCTGACTTAAGCAGCGCTGGTATTGGAGTGCAGTATGGAGCTCAATTTTGCTCTACGCTCACTTCTTGCCTTTTAACACCAGGTTTGTAAAAACCCATAATACCAGCGCTGTAGGTAAGTGAGCGGTGAGAAAAATCTGCTTGTTAGCACCGCACAGCTCAAAACGAAAGACTCGTAATCTGTCCGTATGTCACAAATGAAGCTTAAAGGGATAGGAAAGTCAAAATTAAACGTGCATGATTCAGAAAAATGTGCTTCATTCTCATTGTATCCCTTGTTGAAAAAAATACACATATCCTACACTAGAGGGAGCTAGCTGCTGATTGGTGCCTGCACACATCTGTCTCTTGTGATTGGCTAATTAGATGTGTTCATCTAGCTGCCAGTAGTGCAATGATATTTCTCCAGCATGATAATAGAAGTAAATTTAAAAGTTGTTTAAAATTGTATGTTTTATCCAAATCATGAAATTAGGGTTTCCTGACCCTTTAATAATAAATATATTTTATAACTCCCCAGACAGCCCCTAGCCTGCTTGTTTTTTTTTCTGTCTTGTATGCAGAGGTTGCACTACAGCCAATCAGAAGGCTGCTTTTCGCTCCTTTACACTGCTACCTAGAGCACTCATAATGTATTTTAATCCTTTTCTTGTGGATAATCCCCTCTTTACATTGGTGTCAGAGCATCAGGTAAAATGTATTTTTATTTATATAATCTGCAAATGCTCAATCATAAATCTTGTTTTAAACCAATCCCTATAACTATTAAAAAACTGCTACTGTACCTAAGAATAGTCTTTTACATAGCATACATTTTTCTTTATCTCTTTGATCAAAGGCTATTCCATGACTGCAAAATAGCGTCTACAAAAGTTACTCCTGCAATCTTGCCTCCAACTACATTTTATATTTCCTTCTTAATTTGCGGAGAGGCCCCAGACAGCCCCTAGCCTGCTTGTTTTTTTTTTCTGTCTTGTATGCAGAGGTTGCACTACAGCCAATCAGAAGGCTGCTTTTCGCTCCTTTACACTGCTACCTAGAGCACTCATAATGTATTTTAATCCTTTTCTTGTGGATAATCCCCTCTTTACATTGGTGTCAGAGCATGCGCTTCCTGTCATCTTAGGAAATTGAACACAGTGAAAATGAATATAAACCAAAGAAAGATAATGGCACTACCAGTAACCTATCAGGCTATACAGTCTGCTGTAGAAATAAATAAAAAACCTTTACCTGCTGATGGGCAGACTGGTGAGCTGTAAAGCATCCATCAGGTAAAATGTATTTTTATTTATATAATCTGCAAATGCTCAATCATAAATCTTGTTTTAAACCAATCCCTATAACTATTAAAAAACTGCTACTGTACCTAAGAATAGTCTTTTACATAGCATACATTTTTCTTTATCTCTTTGATCAAAGGCTATTCCATGACTGCAAAATAGCGTCTACAAAAGTTACTCCTGCAATCTTGCCTCCAACTACATTTTATATTTCCTTCTTAATTTGAGGAGAGGCCACGGCATCATTCCTTACTGTTGTGAAATACTGTACCTGGCCACCAGGAGGAGGCAAAGACACCCCAGCCAAAGGCTTAAATACCCCCCCCCCCCACCTCCCTTATATCCCAATCATTCTTTGCCTTTCGTCACAGGAGGAGAAGTGTCAGAAGATTCGGAGTAGTTCCTTATGAAGGGTATCTACCCTTTGAAAGTGTCTTTGTCTGATGAAGGGGTGAGATCCCCGAAACGTCACATGTCTCTTTGAATATTAAATAGCACTTTAAAAATCCAGAGAGTGCGTGCCTTTTTGGATATACTGTGTATAAATATATATATACATACATATCCATATGAATATGTACATATCTATCTATTATCTATCTTTCTATCTATCTCAAGGTCTCAAGTAGAGCTAAATATTCGAACACATTTTTGGCTTTCGCTTAAGCGCTACCTATAACTTTCAACTTGTAATATAAGCATGAAAGTAAAGGTTGCGCTAGAGTGATGTTGGCCGTGCTAACTCTTCTCTGGTAAATATGATTTACCATTGACTTGTAAAAACGCGCAAAGAGCTACTATAAAACCGCGCAACAGTTAGAGTGCCACTGAAAATCTAGCCCTAAATAAGCCTGGAGGAAGAGCAGATCTCTTTCTCTCTCTCTCTCTCTCTCTCTCTATATATATATATATACAAAGACTTCCTTATATCTCTCACTAAATGTATGTATACACTAAAGTCAATATACTAATACTTAGATGCTGTACAGTAAAATGTGTGTTTCGGTTGCTCCTGTTTTTGTTCCTAGAAATGTCATTGTAGGATGCGGTCACCCAGATACTGGCAAAAACAACAAGAGCCTGCAGATGTTCTTATTAGCGGAATTAGTTCCACATAAAAGCACCCATTAGAGGAAGCCTTTCTTATCAGTTGACTGGTCTTTTAAGGAGAATCAACTCACTTTAACTTATCAAATAGTCATGTGGCTCTGTGTTCCTGGGGTGCAGGGCAGAGTCAGGTCAAACATTAAAGACAACTCAAAATTCCTGATAACCAAAACAACTAAAATGGAGTCTATAGGGTCAGGTAATGCAGCTGTTAAAGATCATTAGACTCTGAATGTGTTTTTATTCCATTGTTAAGCAGCTCAGTGTCTAATTGGTGTTTTGGATTCTTATTAAAAACTAAGAGACTTTAAGATTTAACACAAATATAAGAAAAGTAAATCCTTAGAGATGTAGTATTCAAGCATTTATCATAAGAATAGCTTGTCTGTCTTTTTACATGTCAAATAATAGCCATTTTATTTCTATTTAATTTGCAGTGATGTTGATACTTTTTTTCAATTTACTAAAGTTTGAAATCACTCAAAAACTTTATTGATACCTTGTTTTGTTTTTATCAATATTGCAAACCAGTGACTGACAACTTCCAAACACATGGGGCTGCAGATCAACGACACGTTTTAGAACCCTTAAAGGGATATAGAAACCTATTTTTCTTTCTTTCATGATTGAAATAAAACAGGCAATTTTAAAAAACTATTATCTCATTTGCTTTATTCTCTCGGTATCCTTTGTTGAAGGAGCAGTAGTGCACTACTGGAAGCTAGGTGAACTCATCAGGTGAGACAATGACAAGAGGTATATGTGTGCAACCACCAATCCCAGTAGTGCATTGCTGCTCCTGCGCCTTCCTAGGTATGCTTTTCAGCAAAGGATCCCAAGAGACTGAAGCAAGTTAGATAATAGAAGTTGTTTGAAAGTTGTTTAACCCCTTAATGACAACTGACGTACCAGGTACGTCATGCATTAACAAGCAGATAATGACAATGGACGTACCTGGTACGTCAGTTGTCTAACAGAGTGCTGGAAGTGATCACAATCACTTCCAGCAGCTCTGAGGGTATTGCAGTGATGCCTCGATATGGAGGCATCCTGCAATACCCTTTACAAGCCTCCGATGCAGAGAGAGCCACTCTGTGGCCCTCTCTGCACCGGTAGCGATGGTGCCGATGGTGCCTTTGTCCGGTGGGAGGAGGGAGTGTGTGCGCGCGTGCACAATGCGCGCGCGTGCACGATGCGAGCGCATGTGCACGGGTGCGCGTGTGCACGTTGGTGCGCGTGCAAGTGCGCGCATTAGCCACACTGACACCAATGAAGGAAGGGGGAAAAAAAAAAGTAAAAAAAAAAAAGATAATTTTTTTTTTTTACATATAAAAGGATCTGGGAGGGGGAGGGGGTGGGGGTATTGTGGGGGGGCTGCTACACTACAGAAATAATTAAATATACAAATAAAAGTTATAAATAAAATTTAAATAGTTTGGTTTGTGGGGCCAAACTGGGTACTGGCAGACAGCTGCCAGTACCCAAGATGGCGGTAATTAGGTAGGGGAGAGGGTTAGAGAGCTGGAGGGGGGGATCAGGGAGGTTGGTGCTAAGGCAGGGGTCCATCACAACTAAAATATTTTATAATTTTTATTTAAAAAAAAAAAAAAAAACTCTTATTTAGTACTGGCAGACTTTCTGCCAGTACTTAAGATGGCGGTAACAATTGTGGGGTGGGGGAGGGAAGAGAGCTGTTTGGGAGGGATCAGGGGGTGGGATGTGTCAGGTGGGAGGCTGATCTCTAAAATTAACCCTGCAAGCTCCCTACAAGCTACCTAATTTAACCCCTTCACTGCTGGGCATAATTCACGTGTGGTGCGCAGCAGCATTTAGCGGCCTTCTAATTACCAAAAAGCAACGCCAAAGCCATATAAGTCTGCTATTTCTGAACAAAGGGGATCCCAGAGAAGCTTTTAAAACAATTTCTGCCATAATAGCACAAGCTGTTTGTAAATAATTTCAGTGAGAAACCTAAAATTGTGAAAAATGTAAAGTTTTTTTTTTATTTGCTCGCATTTGGTGGTGAAATGGTGGCATAAAATATACCAAAATGGGCCTAGATCAATACTTGGGGTTGTCTACTACACTACACTAAAGCTAAAATTAACCCTACAAGCTCCCTAATTAACCCCTTCACTCCTGGGCATAAAACATGTGTGGTGCGCAGCGGCATTTAGCGGCCTTCTAATTACCAAAAAACAACCACAAAGCCATATGAGTCTGTTATTTCTGAAAAAGGGGATCCCAGAGAAGCATTTACAACCATTTGTGCCATAATTGCAGAAGCTGTTTGTAAATAATTTCAGTGGGAAACCTAAAGTTTTTGACAAAATTTTTTATCGCATTTGGCGGTGAAATGGTGGCATGAAATATACCAAAATGGGCGTAGATCAATACTTTGGGATGTCTTCTAAAACAAAATATATACATGTCAAGGGATATTCAGGTATTCCTGACAGATATCAGGGTTCCAAAGTAACTAGCGCCCATTTTGAAAAAAAGTGGTTTGGAAATAGCAAAGTGCTACTTGTATTTATTGCCCCATAAATTGCAAAAAAAGCAAAGAACATGTTAACATTGGGTATTTCTAAACTCAGGACAAAATTTATAAACTATTTAGCATGGGTGTTTTTTGGTGGTTGTAGATGTGTAACAGATTTTGGGGGTCAAAGTTAGAAAAAGTGTGTTTTTTCCATTTTTTCCTCATATTTTATTATTTATTTTTTTTAGTAAATTATAAGATATGATGAAAATAATGGTATCTTTAGAAAGTCCATTTAATGACGAGAAAAACGGTATATAATATGTGTGGGTACAGTAAACGAGTAAGAGGAAAATTACAGCTAAACGCAAACACTGCAGAAATGTAAAAATAGCCATTGTCATTAAGGGTAAGAAAATTGAAAAATGGTCCGGTCATTAAGGGGTTAAAATTATATATTCTATCTGAATCATGAAATAAACCTTTTGAGTTTTATCTCCCTTTGGGAAGCATACAGATGTATGTCTATCAACAGAGCAATAATAAAATATTTCCTAAAAAATGTCCAGTAGAACAGGGCGAGATTTAGGTTGTCTGCTGTTCTCCTCTCATTTCAGTTGTGATCACCTTGTTTGCCCACCCACCAGATGACCCCAATATTACCAGAGGCCACAATCATGGTCTTTTAATACTAATTATAAAACAAGCACATCATTTTAGGATTGTTCACAAATTATTATTACGTTTTACAATAAATATAATTTCAAAAGTAAAATATCTGTTATAGCTGGCTGCATATTCTCATGTAATCTTATGTACCATTAGTGGTTATTTTTCTCTGAGAGTCAGTATCATGAATCCTG
>NC_069501.1:1128736740-1128784240 GCF_027579735.1 Bombina bombina
GAGCTTAGGTTTTTTAGTTAGGATTTTAATTGTGGGGTTGGTTGTGTGGGTGGTGGGTTTTACTGTTGGGGGGTTGTTTGTATTTTTTTTTACAGGTAAAAGAGCTGATTTCTTTGGGGCAATGCCACTCAAAAGGCCCTTTTAAGGGCTATTGGTAGTTTATTGTAGGCTAGGGATTTTTTTTATTTTGGGGGGGCTTTTTTATTTTGATAGGGCTATTAGATTAGGTGTAATTAGTTTAAATATTTGATAATTTCTTTTATTTTGTGTAATTTAGTGTTTGTTATTTTTTGTAATTTAGTTAATTGTATTTAATTAATGTAATTTATTTAATTGTAGTGTTAGGTGAGGTGTACAGGTAAATTTGTATTTATTTTAGTTAGGTAGCTAGTAAATAGTTAATAACTATTTACTAACTAGTCTACCTAGTTAAAATAAATACAAACTTGCCTGTGAAATAAAAATAAAACCTATGCTAGCTACAATGTAACTATTAGTTATATTTTAGCAAGCTTAGTGTTTATTTTATAGGTAAGTATTTAGTTTTAAATAGGTATAATTTAGTTAATGATAGGAATTTTTTATTAGATTTATTTTAATTATATTAAAGTAGGAGGTGTTAGGGTTACACTTAGGGTTAGGTTTAGGGGTTTATAACTTTAGTATAGTGGCGGCGAAAGTGGGGGTGGCAGATTAGGGGTTAATAAATGTAGGTAAGTGGCAGCGATGTTAGGGACATCAGATTAGGGGTTAATAATATTTAAAGTGTCAGTAAACCATAATAATAATGTTATATAATTCTGCACATAGTGCAGAATTATATAACATTATATTAGCGCAAACATTGTAAAACCTAATTTCCCCTTTGAATTTTAAAAAAAACCTGCTGTTTTACAGACCCGCTCTCTGTGATATTCTGAGCGGGTCTGTTTTTTTCAAACAGCGCATCGGGCCAGCTGTATAGTCACAGCCCGGTCCGACCGCGCCATAGCACTAAGTGCAGCTCGCTCCTGCTGTCTGACAGAGCAGGAGCGAGCTGCACTTAGTGCTATGGCATGGTCGGGTCGGGCTGTGACTATACAGCTGGCCCGATGCGCTGTTTGAAAAAAACAGACCCGCTCAGAAGATCACAGAGAGCGGGTCTGTAAAACAGCAGTTTTTTTTTAAAATTCAAAGGGGAAATTAGGTTTTACAATGTTTGCGCTAATATAATGTTATATAATTCTGCACTATGTGCAGAATTATATAACATTATTTTTATGGTTTACTGTCCCTTTAACTAGTGTTTGCGATGCGGGAGTGCGGTGGTTTAGGGGTCAATATGTTTATTCTAGTGGCGGCAATGTCCGGAGCGGCAGATTAGGGGTTAGTAATTTTATTTTAGTATTTGCGATGTGGGACGGCCTCGATTTAGGGGTTAATAGGTAGTTTATGGGTGTTAGTGTACTTTTTAGCACCTTAGTTATGAGTTTTATGTTACGGCGTTGTAGCCATAACTTCTGACTTTCAGTTTACGGTATGGATCTTGTAGTTTTAGGCTGTGCCGCTCACTTTTTGGCCTCCCAGGCAAACTCGTAATACCGGTGCTATGGAAGTCCCATTGAAAAAGGACTTTTTGAAAGCTGCGGTCGTTACGTTGCGTTCCAGCGAAAAAAGTGTGCAGTGCAGCTAAACCTGCAAGACTCTTAATACCAGCGGTAGTGAAAAAGAGCCATGACGCTGCTTTTTGACCCATACCGCAAAACTAGTAATCTAGCCTTTAGTTACTAAGCCCCCTAACCTAACACCCCCTAAATTAACCCCAATACTAAGTTACATTTAAAATAATAAAACCTAAAACAAAAAATAAACAAAAAATAAAAAACTCTAAAATTACCGAAAAAAATAAACAAAATTATCAAAAATAAAAAAAAATAAACCTAATCCCTATGAAAATAAAAAAGCCCCCCCAAAATAAAAACACCCCCTAATCTAAACTACCAATAGCCTTTAAAAGGGCCTTTTGTATGGCATTGCCCTAAATTAAACAGCTCTTTTACATTTAAAAAATACTAAGTCCCCCCTAACAGTAAAAAAAACCCACCCACCAAACCCCCCAAAATAAAAAGACATAAAACTTAAAAAACTAATCTACCCATTGCCCCTAAAGGGGCATTTGTATGGCCATTGCTCTCAAAAGGGCATTCAGCTCTTTTACTGCCCTTAAAAGGGCAATCAGCTCTTTTACAGCCCATTCTTTTTTTTTACAGCCCTAATCTTTTTTTTTTTTTTTTTTTTTTTTATTGAGGTAAAATTTGGCATACATATATAGTATTAAAACACTCCATAAATACCATCACAGAAAACGCCATACAGAGCTGAGCATGCAATACATGGAAGGTAAATACAAGCGTTGTTATTAAGATCAACAAATAAGATAACAAAAATACAAAAAAGTGTTTACAATGTTTAATAGGCATATTCTTCAGTCATGTCAGTGACGATGTAAGCCTCTCCTTAAATTTAAAGGGCCACTCTTGGACCCCTGACCAAGCGGGTTGTTTGCTATGAGAGAAGGCTACCTGTACTATAAAAGACCACTCATGGATCTTATACTGTTTACCTCATTTTTTAAATTTTGGAGTTGTTACTTTAACTTTGAAATATAGAGACACACATAAAATAGGCTCAAACATCAAACATTTAAACAAGGGATAATCAAAGTTGGAATATTACTAAAAGGATGCCTAACTATAGTTCAGGAGATCCCCCACTACAGACGGTTAAGGCAGAGATAGTCTAAAAGGAGACTGGTCCAATATGATTGCCTAAAATATATACTAGGGCTGTATCAGCTTTGCAGTGTATGATAAATGGCTCACAATCTATATATAGGGTTAAGGAGCTATAGTATTAAGGTGTGCTAGACTAGATAGAAATTATGTTGTCTGTCTGGGACAACCATGAGTGAATCTGTGTTAATCAGGTGTACCCTGCAAGTACATAAATGCCCCCCTACAAATAAATGGGCTACATTAAATGACCATTATTGTCTACAAGATAACCAGTAGAAGTGCAGGACCAGCCTGCAGAAAAAAGACATACCAAGCATATGTGAGTTACAATAAGCATGCAATCTCAATAATGATTGTGGTGAAACGAACCCTATAATTTATTAATCTATGAAGATCAAGCTTGTAAAAGTAAGTCCAACATGCTAGATCTTATGTCCACAAAATGGTAGGCAGCCGCTTATAGTGGAAGGACTGGATGACCTCTCTGAGAAGAAAACGTCCAAATGTTCAGCTGTTAGTATTAGGCTATAATATGGATCAATCCCTCATAGATAAAAAGAAAATCACTCCTGTCGCCCTGTAGCATCAAATGCACTATATGAGAGGTTGTTATGGGTAATTACCTCTAAGCTATCTCCTGTGTCTGAAAGTCCAGTTCATACTGTAGTAATGATCAGGTGAACTGGACCGCCCGGATCCCACTTGTAAAACTGTAAAGCCACAGGAATAAGCTGATAAGGCAGCAACACAGCCATAGGGAAACATGCTGTTTGTAGTCTTCCATTGTTCTGACCTGATTTCTGGACTGGGAAAGCCGACTTGCTACGAGTGGAGGCCTCTTTGGTTTCACTTACATTTAGCTTGGGCATATCTGGTGCAGGGTTAGTGGCTTGAAAAATAACAAGTAGGTTTCCCCATGCGAACTCTGGCCATCTCACCGGTTCCCTGTCACAGCAAAGCGTAGGCTCAACATCGCAGCTACTCAATTTCTCCATAGAAGCGGCAGCATCAGGCAGAAAGCGCCGGGGCCCCAAGGCTGGAGCTGGAGCTAGCTCGACAGGACTGCTGATGTAGATCAGGGCTATTGTTTCCAAAAGATGCAATTAGCGTGTCCTCCAAAGCAGCATGATGTCTGTTCAGTAAGCTGCGTAGCTCCTCCAAAAAAAGTGCAGGGACCTCCATCTCAAAGAATTCAGCAAAGGCGTTAGGCAGATGTAATAGGCTTACTTATACAGAGAATTAGCGGTGTCTCGTCACGGAACATGCACTCACAGCACTATGATAATCTCACAGGTAGAACATTTTTTTTTTTTGTAAAATAAAGCACTTAGAGCGCAGCTTAATGACAGGACTAAATGTCCCGCCGGGGGGGTATTATAGAGGCCTAGATCTTATATCGGCTCCGGGCGCCAATGCCAGTAGCAAATCTCATGAGTTTAGGTAGTTTAGGTGCGACTTCTAATATGTGGGTTAGTTCTCCGAAAGTATGGTGCAGATCAAGTAATTAGAAGTCAAATTTACAGGATTTTCAGTGAAACGCTGTAGCAGCATGTGGAGATGCGACCAGTCATGGCCACCTAAATCCCTAATCTTAAAAATAAATAACTCCCACAAAATAAAAAGAAATATTTAAACTAAGCCCCAAATAGCTACTCACCGTTTCTGAAGTCCGGTGGAGAAGGTCTTCTTCCAGGCGGCTCCATCATCTTCTATCTTGATCCAGAGCTGATTTAAAAATTACCTTGCATTCAATTTTCAGTGTACGCCAGAGATCGGATGAAGAGGAGCCTCCACGCCGCTGAGGATCGCCGCCGCTGAAGACCGCCACTGAGAACCGCCGATGAGGACCGCCGCTCCGGATCCGCGCATCATGGTAGACCGCTCCGTCTTTGCACAGAATGAAGATAGAAGATGATGGAGCCACCTGAAAGAAGACTTCCACCGGACTTCAGGAACAGTGAGTACCTATTTGGGGCTTAGTTTTAAGATTTATTTTTTTATTTTTATTTTTTATTATTTTTAAGATTAGGGATTTAATGGGCTGTAAAAGAGCTGATTGCCCTTTTAAGGTCATTAAAAGAGCTGAATGCCCTTTTAAGGGCAATGACCATACAAATGCCCCTTTAGGGGCAATGGGTAGTTTAGGTTTTTTTAGTGTTAGTTTTTTTTTATTTTGGGGGGGGTTGGTTGGGTGGGGGGTTTTGGTCATTTTTTTAACTAACCCTACCTAACCCTGCCCACTGAATACCCATAATTCTGCCCTGTGCCTAGGAAAACACCTATGAATCTGCCCAAAAGTCCGCTAGCTTGGCCTTCGCCTCCAAGTGCCAGAAGGTATCGGGTTCATGTTGGGAACTATGATTTCCTGTTAGTTTCAGTGTCATTTTAAGAAGTTTAACCATTTTTACACTCAAAAATATAATTCAATATATTTAATTGCTGTTTTATATTAATTATAGAATATCTGTGATTTTTATATGCCCTTAACAATGACACACAACTGAAAACAGAGAAGCATTTTGTTGCAAGACATTAATTCATTAAGGTCTTGTGTATGTCAAATAATAATAATAATGAGAATTTGAGAATTTTATTGTGAATTTTTTAGAAAATAAAGGATTCCGTTGTCTGGTGTTTCCTCTGAAGTTGAGGAGCTAATTTTGGAAATAAATTATGATTGGGACATGAAAGGGACAGTAAAGTCAAAATTAAACTTTCATGATTCAGATTTCCAGTTAACGTTTATGATCAAATGTGCTTTGTTTTCTTCTTGTCCTTTGTTGAAGACTAAACCTAGGCAGGCTGATAGAAGCTTAGGAGCGTGCACATGTCTATAGCAATAAACAGTGTTGCAAACATAGCTGTCATATGGCTGTAAACATGTGCACTCTCTTAAGCTCACCTAAATTGGAAAGTTGTTTAAAATTTGATTTCTTTCATGTAATTAGCAAGAGTCCATGAGCTAGTGACGTATGGGATATACATTCCTACCAGGAGGGGCAAAGTTTCCCAAACCTTAAAATGCCTATAAATACACCACTCACCACACCCACAATTCAGTTTTACAAACTTTGCCTCCCATGGAGGTGGTGAAGTAAGTTTGTGCTAGATTTCTATGTTGATATGCGCTTCGCAGCAGGCTGAAGCCCGGTTTTCCTCTCAGAGTGCAGTGAATGTCAGAGGGATTTGAAGAGAGTATTGCCTATTTGAATACAATGGTCTTCCTCTAGGGGATCTATTTCATAGGTTCTCTGTTATCGGTCGTAGAGATTTCTTCTCCTACCTCCCTTTTCAGATCGACGATATACTCTTATATACCATTACCTCTACTGATTCTCGTTTCAGTACTGGTTTGGCTATCTACTATATGTAGATGAGTGTCCTGGGGTAAGTAAGTCTTATTTTTTGTGACACTCTAAGCTATGGTTGGGCACTTTATATGTAAAGTTCTAAATATATATGTTTAAACTTATATTTGCCATGATTAAGGATAATCAGTATTCCTTCATTCAGACTGTCAGTTTCATTATTTGGGATAATGCATATGAATAAATAATTTTTTCCTTACCTTAAAAATTTTCAATTGACTTTTTTCCCTGCGGGCTGTTAGGCTCGCGGGGGCAGAAAATGCTTCAATTTATTGCGTCATTCTTGGTGCAAACTGTTTTGCCGCAAAAATTTTGTCATTTCCGGCGCCATAGTTGACGCCGGAAGTTTGTTCGTGGTTGCGTCATTTTTTGACGTATGTGTGTTACAGACGTTTTTTTGTGCCAAAAAATGTGGGCGTCATTTTTGACGTCAGAGGATGTGGTGCCAAAAAATATGGGCGTTGTATTTGGCGCCAATTATGTGGGCGTCATACTTGGCGCCAAAAAATGTGGGCGTCATTCTGGTCTCCACCTTTTTTCACATTATTTAAGTTTCACTTTTTCATTGCTTCTGGTTGCTAGAGGCTTTTATTTTGCATCTTTTCCCATTCCTGAAACTGCCATTTAAGGAATTTGATAATTTTGCTTTATATGTTGTTTTTTCTATTACATATTGCAAGATGTCACAACCTGACCCTGGATCAGAATCTACTTCTGGAAAGACGCTGCCTGATGCTGGTTCTACCAAAGTTAAGTGCATTTGTTGTAAACTTTTGGTAACTGTTCTTCCGGCTGTAGTTTGTGTTAGTTGTCATGATAAGCTTTCTAACGCAGATAGTGTCTCCATTAGTAATAATCCTTTACCTGTTGTTTTTCCTTCAACATCTAATGTTCAGGATGTCCCTGTTAATGTAAACAAATTTGTTTCTAATTCTATTAGGAAGGCTCTGTCTGTTATTCCTCCTTCCAGTAAACGTAAAAGGTCTTTTAAAACTTCTCATATTTCAGATGAATTTTTAAGTGACCGCCATCATTCTGACTTATCTGTTTCTGATGAGGATCTATCGGGTTCAGAAGATTCTGCTTCAGATATTGACACTGATAAATCTTAATATTTATTTAAGATGGAGTTTATTTGTTCTTTATTTAAAGAAGTGTTGATTGCATTAGATATGGAGGAGTCTAGTCCTCTTGATACTAAATCTACTAAGCATTTAAATTCAGTTTTTAAACCTCATGTAGTTATTCCAAAAGTTTTTCCAGATCCTGATGCTATTTCAGAAGTAATTTATAGGGAATGGAATAGTCTGGGTACTTCATTTACTCCTTCTCCAAGGTTTAAGAAATTGTACCCTGTGCCATCTGATAGATTAGAATTTTGGGACAAAATCCCTAAAGTTGATGGGGCTATCTCTACTCTTGCTAAACGTACTACTATTCCTACGGCGGATAGTACTTCCTTTAAGGATCCTTTAGATAGGAAGCTTGAATCCTTTCTAAGGAGAGCTTATTTGTGTTCAGGTAATCTTCTTAGACCTGCTATTTCTTTGGCTGATGTTGCTGCAGCTTCCACTTTCTGGTTGGAGGCTTTAGCGCAACAAGTGTCAGACCATAATGCTTATGGCATTGTTAAACTTCTTCAACATGCTAATAACTTTATTTGTGATGCCATTTTTGATATCATTAGAATTGATGTCAGGTATATGTCTTTAGCTATTTTAGCTAGAAGAGCTTTATGGCTTAAATCTTGGAATGCAGATATGACTTCTAAGTCAACTTTGCTTTCTCTTTCTTTCCAAGGTAATAAATTATTTGGTTCACAGTTGGATTCTATAATTTCAACTGTTACTGGGGGGAAAGGAACCTTTTTGCCTCAGGACCAAAAATCTAAAGGTAAATATAGGGCTGCTAATCGTTTTCGTTCCTTTCGTCAGAATAAGGAACAGAAGCTTGACCCTCCCCCTAAAGAAACGGTTTCCGTTTGGAAACCTCCAGTCTGGAATAAATCCAAGCCTTTTAGAAAGTCAAAACCAGCTCCCAAATCCACATGAAAGTGCGGCCCTCATTCCAGCACAGCTGGTAGAGGGCAGGTTACGATTTTTCAAAGATATTTGGATCAATTCGATTCACAGTCTTTGGATTCAGAACATTGTTTCACAAGGGTACAGAATAGGTTTCAAGGTAAGGCCGCCTGTGAGAAGATTTTTTCTCTCACGCATTCCAGTAAACCCAGTGAAGGCTCAGGCATTTCTGAAATGTGTTTCAGACCTAGAGTTGGCTGGGGTAATTGTGCCAGTTCCAGTTCTGGAACGGGGTCTGGGGTTTTACTCAAATCTATTCATTGTGCCAAAGAAGGAGAATTCCTTCAGACCAGTTCTGGATCTAAAAATATTGAATCGTTATGTAAGGATACCAACATTCAAAATAGTGACTATAAGGACTATTCTTCCTTTTGTTCAGCAAGGGCATTATATGTCTACAATAGACTTACAGGATGCATATCTTCATATTCCAATTCATCCAGATCACTATCAGTTCCTGAGATTCTCTTTTCTAGACAAGCATTACCAGTTTGTTGCCCTTCCGTTTGGCCTAGCAACAGCTCCAAGGATCTTTTCAAAGGTTCTCGGTGCCCTTCTCTCTGTAATCAGAGAGCAGGGTATTGCAGTATTTCCTTATTTGGACGATATCTTGGTACTTGCTCAGTCTTTACATTCTGCAGAATCTCATACGAATCAACTTGTGTTGTTTCTTCAAAGACATGGTTGGAGGATCAATTTATCAAAGAGTTCCTTGATTCCTCAGACTTTGTCTCTTACAGAAAAGAGACGTCTGAAGGTTTCGACAAGCTGAAACCAACTTCAGTCTCAATCATTCCCTTCGGTAGCTTTGTGCATGGAAATTCTAGGTCTCATGACTGCAGCATCGGACCCGATCCCCTTTGCTCGCTTTCACATGAGACCTCTCCAGCTTTGTATGCTGAACCAGTGGTGCAGGGATTATACAAAGATATCACAATTAATATCCTTAAATCCCAATGTTCGATCTTCTCTGACTTGGTGGTTGAATCACCATCGTCTAATTCAAGGGGCCTCTTGTGTTCGTCCAACCTGGACTGTGATCTCAACAGATGCGAGTCTTTCAGGTTGGGGAGCTGTATGGGGATCTCTGACAGCGCAGGGGGTTTGGGAATTTCAGGAGGCGAAATTGCCAATCAACATTTTGGAACTCCGTGCGATTTTCAGAGCTCTTCAGTTCTGGCCTCTTCTGAAGAGAGAATCGTTTATTTTTTTCAGACAGACAATGTCCCAACCGTGGCGTATGTCAATCATCAAGGTGGGACTCACAGTCCTCTGGCTATGAAAGAAGTATCTCGGATACTTGTATGGGCGGAATCCAGCTCCTGTCTAATCTCTGCGGTTCACATCCCAGGTGTAGACAATTGGGAAGCGGATTATCTCAGTCGCCAGACGTTACATCCGGGCGAATGGTCTCTTCACCCAGAGGTATTTCTTCAGATTGTTCAAATCTGGGGACTTCCAGAAATAGATCTGATGGCCTCTCATCTAAACAAGAAACTCCCCAGGTATCTGTCCAGATCCAGGGATCCTCAGGCGGATGCAGTGGACGCGTTGTCACTTCCTTGGAATTATCAACCTGCTTATATCTTTCCGTCTCTAGTTCTTCTTCCAAAAGTGATTTCCAAAATTCTAATGGAACGTTTGTTTGTATTGCTGGTGGCTCCAGCATGGCCTCACAGGTTTTGGTATGTGGATCTCGTTCAGATGGCAAGTTGCCAACCTTGGACACTTCCGTTAAGGCCAGACCTTCTATCTCAAGGCCCATTTTTCCATCAGGATCTCAAATCATTAAATTTGAAGGTATGGAGATTGAACACTTGATTCTTAGTCATAGAGGTTTCTCTGACTCAGTGATTAATACTATGATACAGGCTCGTAAGTCTGTGTCTAGAAAGATTTATTACCGAGTCTGGAAGACTTACATTTCTTGGTGTTCTTCTCATAAATTCTCTTGGCATTCTTTTAGAATTCCTAGGATTTTACAGTTTCTTCAGGATGGTTTGGATAAGGGTTTGTCTGCAAGCTCTTTGAAAGGTCAAATCTCTGCTCTTTCTGTTCTTTTTCACAGAAAGATTGCTAATCATCCTGATATTCATTGTTTTGTACAGGCTTTGGTTCGTATCAAGCCTGTCATTAAGTCAATCTCTCCTCCTTGGAGTCTTAATTTGGTTCTGAGGGCTTTACAGGCTCCTCCGTTTGAACCTATGCATTCTCTGGATATTAAATTACTTTCTTGGAAAGTGTTGTTCTTTTTGGCCATCTCTTCTGCTAGAAGAGTTTCTGAGTTATCTGCTCTTTCTTGTGAATCTCCTTTTCTGATTTTTCATCAGGATAAGGCGGTGTTGCGGACTTCATTTAAATTTTTACCTAAGGTTGTGAATTCTAACAACATTAGTAGAGAAATTGTTGTCCCTTCATTGTGTCCTAATCCTAAGAATTCTATGGAGAGATCTTTACATTCTTTGGATGTAGTAAGAGCTTTGAAATATTATGTTGAAGCTACTAAAGGTTTTAGAAAGACTTCTAGTCTATTTGTTATCTTTTCTGGTTCCAGGAAAGGTCAGAAGGCTTCTGCTATTTCCTTGGCATCTTGGTTAAAGTCTTTGATTCATCATGCTTATGTAGAGTCGGGTAAGTCCCCGCCTCAAAGGATAACGGCTCATTCTACTAGGTCAGTTTCTACTTCCTGGGCTTTTAGGAATGAAGCTTCTGTTGATCAGATTTGCAAAGCAGCAACTTGGCCTTCTTTGCATACCTTTACTAAATTCTACCATTTTGATGTTTTTTCTTCTTCTGAAGCAGTTTTTGGTAGAAAAGTACTTCAGGCAGCTGTTTCAGTTTGATTCTTCTGCTTATAATTTCAGTTTTTTTCATTATAAGATTAAAACTTTTTGATTTGGGTTGTGGATTATTTTTTCAGCGGAATTGGCTGTCTTTATTTTATCCCTCCCTCTCTAGTGACTCTTGCGTGGAAGTTCCACATCTTGGGTATCTACTATCCCATACATCACTAGCTCATGGACTCTTGCTAATTACATGAAAGAAAACATAATTTATGTAAGAACTTACCTGATAAATTCATTTCTTTCATATTAGCAAGAGTCCATGAGGCCCACCCTTTTTGTGGTGGTTATGATTTTTTTGTATAAAGCACAATTATTCCAATTCCTTATTTTTGATGCTTTTGCTCCTTTCTTATCACCCCACTTCTTGGCTATTCGTTAAACTGAATTGTGGGTGTGGTGAGGGGTGTATTTATAGGCATTTTGAGGTTTGGGAAACTTTGCCCCTCCTGGTAGGAATGTATATCCCATACGTCACTAGTTCATGGACTCTTGCTAATATGAAAGAAATGAATTTATCAGGTAAGTTCTTACATAAATTATGTTTTTCTATCCAGTCAATTTAAGTTTTATTTTGTACTTCATTTTGTACTGTCCTTTTTAATGACAACAGCTTTAATTTTCAGGCACTGCTGCAATTTAATATGGCTCATATTTTCTTCAACAAAGTAGACAACCTAGAGTAGTTATTTGATCAGATTTTGTCATTTTCTATAGTATATTGTTCTTTATAAAGAAGAGATACTGAGACATATTTATTTCTTTTACACCTAGAGTACGAGTTTTGAGCGCTATAGGGAAAGTAAAGAATGCAACAAAAGTTGCGTTATTTAACCCCCATAGCGCTGCCATTACAAGTTTAAAAAAACCCGGCTTGTGCAGGCGATATGGCTGCGTTGAGCTCCATACCGCACCAAAAACAAGCAGTGTTTTGACGTGCTCGTGCACGCTTTCCCCATAGACATCAATGGGGAGAGCAGGCAAAAAAAAGTCTAACATCTGCGATCGCGGAAGCAAGGGCTCTGTAACGCAGCCCCATTGATGTCTATGAGGAAAAAGAAAATACAGTTTAAACCTAACACCCTAACATAAACCCCACGTCTAAACACCCCTAAACTGCTGCCCCTGACATCGCCAACTCCTGCCTAAGTTATTAACCCCTAATCTGCCGCTCCCGATATCGCCGCCACTATACTAAAGTTATTAACCCCTATTCCGCCGCACCCCATCATCGCTGCAACTAAATAAAGTTATTAATCCCTAAACCTCTGGCCTCCCACATCACTACCACTAAATAAACCTATTAACCCCTAAACCGCCAGCCCCACACATCGCAACAACCTAAATTAAACTATTAACCCCTAAACCTAACCCTAATGTAACCCTAATCCTAACCCTAACGTAACCCTAATCCTAACCCTAACACCCCCTAACTTTAACATAATGAAATTAGATCTAAATTAAATTTACAATTATTAACTAAATAATTCCTATTTAAAACTAAATACTTACCTGTGAAATAAAACCTAAGGTAGCTACTATATAGCTAATAGTTACATTGTAGCTAGCTTAGGTTTTATTTTTATTTCACAGGTAAGTTTGTATTTATTTTAACTAGGTAGACTAGTTAGTAAATACTAGATACTAACACTATACAAACACCCCCAAACACTATACAAACCCCAACCCCCCAAAACTACCAAAAGGGCCTTTTGGGGGGCACTTAAAAGGGCCTTTTGTAGGGCATTGTCCTAAGTTAAACATCTCTTTTGCTAATATACATTACACAAAATAACAAACAAATTATCAAAAATAAAAAAAATATTCCTATTCTAATACCCATAAAAAAACACCCCAAAATAAAAATCCTAATCTAGAATAAACTACCAATGGCCCTTAAAAGGGCCTTTTGTAGGGCATTGCCTTAAATATAGCAGCTATTTTAGTGAAAAAAAATTACACCCACTAACATTACAAAACCCTACCCCTCCAAACCCACAAAATAAAAAAAAATATCTAAAAAACCTAAGCTACCCATTGCCCTGAAAATAGCATTTTGTATGGGCATTGCCCTTAAAATGGCATTTAGCTCTTTTACTGCCCAGACCCTAAACTAAAAAAAAACACTAAACCCCTGACGATCCACTTACAGTTTTTGAAGTCCCGCTTGAACGAACTTCACCCCGGAGTTGAAGTCCTGAGTCAGGCGGCGAGAAGCATCCACTTCATACGGTCACCGCCGTATACTGAATCTTTAATGCAAGGGACACAATTCAAGATGGCGCCCCTTGCATTCCTATTGGCTAAAAAATTTGAGTCAGCCAATAGGAATTAAGGCTGCTAAGATCCTATTGGCTGTTCAAATCAGCCAATAGGATTTAAGCAGCTCTCATTCTATTGGCTAATTTGAATTAGCCAATAGAATGAGAGCTGCTTAAATCCTTTTGGCTGATTTGAATAGCCAATAGGATTTTAGCAGCCTTAATTCCTATTGGCTGATTCAAATTTTTCAGCCAATAGGAATGCAAGGGATGCCATCTTAAATCGCATCTCTTGCATTGAAGATTCAGTGTACGGCGGCGACCGTATGAAGAGGATGCTCCGCGCCGG
This sequence comes from Bombina bombina, assembly GCF_027579735.1. Lineage (NCBI taxonomy): Eukaryota > Metazoa > Chordata > Amphibia > Anura > Bombinatoridae > Bombina > Bombina bombina. Next base: position 1,128,750,417 of record NC_069501.1, read on the forward strand.
ATGTCTTCAGGATGGACCTGCTCTGCGCCTCCTGGCTCAAGATAGAAGATGCCATCTGGATGAAGATTGAAGAGGCCGCCTGGATGAAGACTTTTCACCGCTTGGATCAGGACTTCGCCGCTGGGATGAAGATTGAAGAGGCCGCCTGGATGAAGACTTCTCTCCGCCTGGATCAGGACTTCAACTCTGGAATGAAGATTGTTCAAGTGGGACTTCAAAAACTGTAAGTGGATCATCAGGAGGTTAGTGTTAGGCTTTTTTAAGGGTTTTTGGGGTCTTTTTTTTTTAAACAGCCCAACAGTATTATTAACTGTGTATGTGTATCGCTCTTAAGTCCTGTGTATACAGTTCCACTCAGAGCCCCACTATTGCGGTTACCACAGGATACATGAAAAGTTCATAACAGTTCTCCCAAGTAATAAGATTGTTAGAAATTGTAGGCTTACCAAACTTGAAGCGGTTCCGTTGAAGTACAACGTGTCAAATCCTCCAAAGGTAAATAATGACCGCTTACTCCCGTACTGCAGCATGTATCGCCACTTGCAATGTGGAAGCCTCATTCTGATGCCGGTGGCGTCAAACCAGCAATGGCTTCTCCAATGAGACGGCTGGGACCCTCCACGCCCCCAGAATAATCGAAGAAATACAAATGGTAACAAAGTCGTTTCCATTGGGACCGCGACTTTGTTGCCATTTGTTTTGTTTTTTAGTTTAGGGTCTGGGCAGTAAAAGAGCTATATGCCCTTTTAAGCGCAATGCCCATACAAATGCCCAATGGGTAGCTTAAGTTTTTTTTAGAATTAGTTTTTTTTATTTTGGGGGGGCTGGTTGGGTGGTGGGTTTTACTGTTGGGGGGGTCTTTGTGTGTTTTTTTACAGGTAAAAGAGCTGATATCTTTGGGGCAATGCCCCACAAAAGGCCCTTTTAAGGGCCATTGGTAGTTTATTGTTGGCTAGGGTTTTTTTTTATTTTGGGTGGGCTTTTTTATTTTGATAGAGCTATTAGATGAGGTGTATTTTTTTTTTATTTTTGGATAATTTCGTTTGTTATTTTCCGTAATTTAGTGTTTGTTATTTTTTGTAGCTTAGTATTTTTTTGTTTTTGCATTTAGATACTTTTTAATTTTTAGAGTAGTGTTAGGATTTTTTTAATGTGTAGTTTAGTTTAATAAATTGGTAGTTAGTTTAATTTTAGTTTAATTATTATATTAGTTTAATTGATAGTTTAAACTTAGTTTTTTTTAAAATTTGACAGGTAAGTTTTGATTTAATTTAAGATAGGGAAATTGTAATTTTAATATAAAGTTAGAGGGTTGTTAGGTTAAGGGGTAAATAGTTTAATTTAGTTTATTTCGATGTGGGGCAGCTTTCGGTTTAGGGGTTAATAGTTTAGTATATTTCGTTGTGGGGGGGCTTGTGGTTTAGGGTTAATAGGTTTAGTATAATGGCGGGGGTGTAGGGCTTAATAACTTTAGTATACTGGGGGCGATGTGGGCGGACGGCAGATTATGGGTTAATAATATTTAAATAGTGTTTGTGATGCGGAAGGGTGGCAGTTTAGGGGTTAATAGCTTTAGTAAAGTGGTGAGGCTGTCAGGGAGCAGCGGAATAGGGGTTAAAATTTATTTAAAGTGGCGGCGATATTGGGAGCGGCAGATTAGGGGTTAAGAAATTGAATATAGTGTTTGCGATGCGGGAGGGCCTCGGTTTAGGGGTTAATAGGTAGTTTATGGCTGTTAGTGTACTTTGTAGCACTTTAGTTATGAGTTTTATGCTACAGCTTTGTAGCGTAAAACTCATAACTACTGACTTTAGATGGCGTTACAGATCTTGTCGTTTTAGGCTGTAACGCTTGCTTTTTAGCCAGAACGTAAAACTCGTAATACCGGCACTATGGGAATCCCATAAAAAAACGTCATTTTTAGGAGTGTGGTACTGATGTTGCGTTACAGGCTAAACGGCTTGCGGTACACCTATAACGACAAGAAGACTTGTAATGACTGCGTTAGGGAAAATGATGCGTTATGGGCCACAACGCTGCTATTTCACTCATAACGCAAAACTCATAATCTAGGTGATAGTTAGCAGTAAGTGCACTGAATTTGTGTATAAGCAATCATAAAACAGTTGTATAGAATCTCTCTAGGGCTTTAAATCTTGTTTGATATATGCTATACAATACACAATGTCAACACAAACTTAACATATGGGGGGATAAGTATTGGCTTTAACCCCTTCAGCTCTAAAACATTTCATACCACTTTGCTAAATCGGTTTTAAGCTTTTAGATGCTGCTTACGTTTAAATACTACTATGTATATAGCAAACTCATCAGATTTGTTTTAAAACAAGTACAAAAAAGAAATGTAAATCACACAATACAAAAGTAAGAATAGGAAATAGCTAATACAATTTGTTCCTATCTAGATATAGTTATTGCCATCAGCTCATAAGATTTCACTCTTGGGTAACAGAGGGGGATCCAGTCTTGGGAAATAACATGGGCCTGTTTTGTGCTTTCTTACATTTTAGATTGGCACATGAATTTAATAAACGTAATTAAACTGCCCCATGGTTCAGACATCTGAGAACACTGTCAAAAGTTGCTCAATCAGCCAGCGAAATATCTCTCGGGCAAAAGTCCACAATTTTGGTCGAATCTGTTGAAAACCTGAACTGCCATACTACATGCCTATTACTATTATATCAACATTAGCATTAAACTGCTTTAGTCTGAAAAGAATCTTGTTACAGCGTTTTGATTGATAATATGCTGTTTGGTCAAGAGTTAAAGGGACAGTCTCGTCACAACTGAACTGGCATGATTTAGATAAGGCATGCAATTTTAAACAACTTTCCAATTTACTTTTATCATCAAATTTGCATTGTTCTCTTGATATTCTATGTTGAACACTAAACCTAGGTAGGCTTATATGCTAATTTCTAAGCCCTTGAATGCACCTATTTTCTCAGTGCAATTAGACAGTTTTTCACAGCTGGACAGTGTTAGTTCATGTGTGCCATATAGATAACATTGTGCTCACTCCCATGGCATTATTTATGTCAGCACGGATTGGCTAAAATGCAAGTCTGTAAAAAGAACTGAAACAAGGGAGCAACCTGCAGAGGCTTATATACAAGGTAATCACAGAGGTAAAACGTATGTTAATATAACTTTATTGGTTATGCAAAACTGGGGAAAGGGTAATAAAGGGATTATCTATCTTTTTAAACAAAAAAAAAATTCTGGAGTAGACTGTCCCTTTCAAAATTAAACTTTCATGATTCAGATAGAGCATGCAATTTTAAACAACTTTCCAATTTACTTCCATTAACAAAATGTGCACAGTCTTTTTAGATTTACACTTCTTGAGTCACCACCTGCTACTGAGCATGTGCAAGAATTTACAGAATATACGTATATGCATTTGTGATTGGCTGATGGCTGTCACATGATACAGGAGGAGTGGAAATAGACATAATGTTGAAATTTGTCAGAAAAATATCTACTACTTATTTAAAGTTCAGACTAAATACTGTTGCATTGTCTTTTTATCATGGATATGTTGATTATGCAAATATACTGTATTTAGTAGTCCTTTAAATTATTGTTTTTCTAGTGTCAATGTATTTGTTTTTAAGGTAGTACAAAAGGAAACACTGCTAATCTCACATGAAACTAAACTTGATTAAAGGGACAGTAAAAATACCTTGTAATGATCAGTTGGTTTTTGCATTTTGCAATAAATTAACATAGTGAGTAGGTTTGAAAATAAAAAAGCAGATTTAAATATGCAATTTATATTTATGTTTATATTAAAGGGCCATTAAATACATTAGAATGGCATAATCTGCACATTCACAATGTAATAGCACTTCCTCTGAATTTAAAATTACCAGTAAACAATGTTTTGCCTGCCCACTATATCATGTGATAGCAATAAGCCAATTATAGACTTATAAAATTGCATGCTTTATCTGAATCATGAAAGTTTAAAGTAGAGTTTAGTGTTTCTGTAACCAAATAAACAATTGTATTATAAACAAGTATAAAAAAGAGAAACAGAAGTTGCATAAAAATAAAATATAAGAATAGGAAAAATGTGCCCCTATTTAGATATAATTCTGGCCATCACCTCATAAGATTAGGTTCTGCAATAACAGAGTCAGGATCCAGTCTTCTAATATTTCATAGGCATTAGATAGATGAGTCTCCCATAAAGGGACACTAAAGGCAAAATTAAACTTTCATGATTCAGATAGAGCACACAATTGTAAACAACTTTCCATTTTAATTCCATTATCAAAATGTGCACAATATTATTATACGTATGCTTTCTGAGGCACCAGCTCCTACTGAGCATGTGCAAAAAAATCAGTGTGTGTATATATATATATATATATATATATATATATATATATATACATATATGCATTTTGTGATTGGCTGATGGATGTCACGTGATGCAGGGGGAAGGAAAATTGAACTAACTTTGAAATGTGCTAGAAAAAAATCCACTACTGATTTGATATTCAGACTAAGTGAATTTGCATTGACTTTGTATTATATATTTGTTTATTACCCAATTCTACTATATTTACTGGTGCTTTGAGAATAAAATTATGAGAATTAGTAATTCAACTACAGTATATTAAACAAAGAACTGCAATTGGGAATTACAATAAGTCCGTTTACATAACGTTCACACACCAATGACCAAAGTATATAGAAGGTTTCACAAACACCAACATAGAGCCACTGACCAGAAAACTATTTTGAATAGTTCATAATCAATAAACACATCAATGAAAATATCATACAATGATTTCATGGTTACACATTTGCAATACTGCAAGGAATATATTTAGAGTGATATCTTACTTACTGCAACATTTGTTGTATTTGTAACATCCACTCTTGTAAGGAGAGGATTTCTATTTTCTTCCGGTATCATGGATTCAGTTGTTTATTGGGTAATAAATATTTTGTTGACGTAAAAATCTGACAAAAAGGTTGCAAAACTGGGTAACTTTACCAAATGTGCAGCACGGTGCTCCTCATCCTGCAAGCCCTCCTGTTGCTTGTAGACAATGCAGTGGGAAGAATGGGGCCAAATACCCCTGTTTCTGCACGAGCATTCAGGCTCGCCAAAAACAGGAGTTAAGACCGCTGCTCCTTAACTCGTCCTCCACCTCTGAGGCTGCAGATATCAATCCGTCTGATCATATACGATCGGGTTTATTGACACCCCCTGCTAGCGGCTGATTGGCCGCAAATCTGCAGGGGGCAGCATTGCACAAGCAGTTCACCAGAACTGCTTATGCAATGATAAATGCCAACAGCATATGCTACAGCGGATCATGTCCGCCAGACAAATGATAAATCGGCTCCAAAGTATGTCACATCAGCGTATTAGAGGAACTTTTGTTTTATTAAAATAGTTTTAATATTTTTATCTGATCCCTTAGATTAGATATGAAATGTTGTATCTTATATTACCTAAACCACATTTTAAAAAAAACATAAACCAGTTTTTTTTTATATTGAGTTTTTGCTCAATATTTTTCCAATTCAAACACCACAACAAAAGGTATTAATCTGTATATTTACATAGGGTCTGAGGGGGTTGTGTGGAGGCCTGCTGGGAAATCAGGGTTATGTGAAATGGGAGTGAGCAGGGAAGGAATGGAGAGGATATGTGTGTGGATTTTGATAATGTTGTCCCTAGTAGATCATTTTTGTACAATAAGTGGTAGCTTAGCACAAACTGGCCAGTTGCGAGGATTGAGATATATGGGCACTATAGTCAGTTATGTGCTGTTAAGATTGACACTGTTCTGTATAGTTGTAAGTGTGTAACTGCATTTTAATTGGCAGATACATAAGTATAGTTATACTGGGTGTGGAATCTTGCCATATAAAGCTTTTTAGGAATATGTGTATTTTCAGAATAAAATACTCTGGTAGCGGAATGGGGGTTGTGCCAGATAAAGACATTTCGGAAGAATAGTAATTTTGAAAGAGTTATTTTGATTTCCATAGATTGCAGTTACTACTAATTGTTATGTAATTGGCCTTATGTGGTAAGTCAGAGTTTTATAAGGTGTCATTAGGCTACAACACAAATTAAACCAATCTTTCTATTTAGCCATCTCATTATTATTACCACAGCGATCACCTGACTATAATACCCAAAACACTACCCACATTTCAAAAAGGGTTATGTCTTATTTTTTTTTTTGGGGGGGGGTGGATTGAACATCCACCCCCACTGTAATGTTATACCCCACACTTCTGGGTTTCCTGATACCTGTGATGACACCATTAAGCTACTACAAATAGAATCAGGTGCCATTTTACAAGTGGAGAGGGGGAGAATATGCAGCGAGAGATATATATTAAGGCTCAGTTATATCGCATGGCTCCACTGTAGTTAAACTAATAATAAAAAAATGACAGCGCAGATTTCAGTCTTATGGAGTCTGTAGTGCCAAATGGCTATATTTTGTCTTTCTTAGCAATGGAATTACAATCCAAAAGAAGCACATCTAAACTAGTTAGCCCGGCCAAGTTACATATACAATAAATCCGGAATATCATTAAAAAAAAATAATGAATTATTACCGATGACTGCTTTGTGTGTTTGATTGCAGTTTGTTTGACTTTCATAACCACCTCAATAAATAATTTGTGCAATTAACACTTTAATTTTGTGTTCATTTTTAATTAACATTTTTTTTTAAAACATCCAAGAACTTAATCTTGAGCAAACATTCTGATGATTATATTTCATAGTTTAACATTTCATAGTTTTAACGTGTAATTTAGTCACTATTTTAACATTTTAATAAAACCTGCAGTAGATGAGGTTTGTTAAAATCTCTAGCATTCACATGATTGACATCCTAAAAAATATATATGCAAGAAGCCAAGCTATGCTGTGCAAAAATGGCTGGGTTAGATTTTCATGAAGTAATAGGTTTTCAATTCCATATTTACTCCAGAATTTTTAGTGTTTAAAAAGATGGATAATCCCTTTATTACCCATTCCCCAGTTTTGCATAACCAACACAGTTATATTAAAGGGACAGTCTACACTAGAATTGTTATTGTTTAAAAAAATAGATAATCCCTTTATTACCCATTTCCTAGTTTTGCATAACCAACACAGTTATGTTATTATACTTTTTACCCCTGTGATTACCTGGTATCTAACCCTCTGCAGACTGCCCCCTTATTTCAGTTCTTTTGATAGCATTGCATTTTAGCCAAACTGTGCTGACTAATTTCCTTTTTTTCTTTGAAGAGCATATTATCGGTTATTTGTAGAGCGCCAACATATTCCGCAGAGCATATCTAGGTAGGCTCAGGAGCAGCAATGAACTACTGGGAGCTAGCTGCCGATTCGTAGCTGGACATATATACCTTCTATCATTGGCTTACCTGATGTGTTCATCTATCTAGCTGTAGTGCATTTTTGCTACTTTAACAAAGGATACCGAGAGAATGAAGCAAATTTAGTTATATAAGTTGTTTAAAATTGCATGCTCTATCTGAATCATAAAGAAAAATCTTGGGTTTCTTGCCCCTTTTACAACTCCAGGTCAGTGTGCTTGACTTTTTACCCGGAGCAAAAATTCCCCTTTCACCCCCCTCCGGACACCCATGATTACAGTAATCAGTAACATTACTGCTGGCAGGAGGTCAGTATTTTGTTGGATAAAGAACAAGGTATATAAAATTGTCATGTTGAGTCTCTGACATTACACTGCAGCCCCAGGCTAAACCCAGAGGTGTAATAGATGCATTGATATATCTAACAAAATATGCTCCGTGACACAGAGACCACCAACACACATACTGACATAGAAGCATACCTGGGGATAACCCCAAGGAAGGAATTAACACTAAGGGATTACTCCAAGATGGTACTCTGTAGATTCACTGTGATGGGATACTTAGATATTACTTTAAATGGTACTCAGTCTGTAGTGCCAAATGGCTATATTTTGTCTTTCTTAGCAATGGAATTACAATCCAAAAGAAGCACATCTAAACTAGTTAGCCCGGCCAAGTTACATATACAATAAATCCGGAATATCATTAAAAAAAAATAATGAATTATTACCGATGACTGCTTTGTGTGTTTGATTGCAGTTTGTTTGACTTTCATAACCACCTCAATAAATAATTTGTGCAATTAACACTTTAATTTTGTGTTCATTTTTAATTAACATTTTTTTTTAAAACATCCAAGAACTTAATCTTGAGCAAACATTCTGATGATTATATTTCATAGTTTAACATTTCATAGTTTTAACGTGTAATTTAGTCACTATTTTAACATTTTAATAAAACCTGCAGTAGATGAGGTTTGTTAAAATCTCTAGCATTCACATGATTGACATCCTAAAAAATATATATGCAAGAAGCCAAGCTATGCTGTGCAAAAATGGCTGGGTTAGATTTTCATGAAGTAATAGGTTTTCAATTCCATATTTACTCCAGAATTTTTAGTGTTTAAAAAGATGGATAATCCCTTTATTACCCATTCCCCAGTTTTGCATAACCAACACAGTTATATTAAAGGGACAGTCTACACTAGAATTGTTATTGTTTAAAAAAATAGATAATCCCTTTATTACCCATTTCCTAGTTTTGCATAACCAACACAGTTATGTTATTATACTTTTTACCCCTGTGATTACCTGGTATCTAACCCTCTGCAGACTGCCCCCTTATTTCAGTTCTTTTGATAGCATTGCATTTTAGCCAAACTGTGCTGACTAATTTCCTTTTTTTCTTTGAAGAGCATATTATCGGTTATTTGTAGAGCGCCAACATATTCCGCAGAGCATATCTAGGTAGGCTCAGGAGCAGCAATGAACTACTGGGAGCTAGCTGCCGATTCGTAGCTGGACATATATACCTTCTATCATTGGCTTACCTGATGTGTTCATCTATCTAGCTGTAGTGCATTTTTGCTACTTTAACAAAGGATACCGAGAGAATGAAGCAAATTTAGTTATATAAGTTGTTTAAAATTGCATGCTCTATCTGAATCATAAAGAAAAATCTTGGGTTTCTTGCCCCTTTTACAACTCCAGGTCAGTGTGCTTGACTTTTTACCCGGAGCAAAAATTCCCCTTTCACCCCCCTCCGGACACCCATGATTACAGTAATCAGTAACATTACTGCTGGCAGGAGGTCAGTATTTTGTTGGATAAAGAACAAGGTATATAAAATTGTCATGTTGAGTCTCTGACATTACACTGCAGCCCCAGGCTAAACCCAGAGGTGTAATAGATGCATTGATATATCTAACAAAATATGCTCCGTGACACAGAGACCACCAACACACATACTGACATAGAAGCATACCTGGGGATAACCCCAAGGAAGGAATTAACACTAAGGGATTACTCCAAGATGGTACTCTGTAGATTCACTGTGATGGGATACTTAGATATTACTTTAAATGGTACTCAGAATTTTTCCTGTATTGGATATTACTGTATGATGGCATTGAGAATGCATAGTGTAGCTGTAACATTCGGAGATTACTGTAAATTGGTACTTAGAAGGCATACTGGAGCTGGCACTCCAAGAGATTACTGTACACTGACACTAAGAAGACACACTGGGGCTGGCACCCTCAGGGATTACTGTACACTGATACTGAGATGGAACACTGGAGCTGGCACCCTCAGGGATTACTGTACACTGGCACTGAGATGGCACACTGGAGCTGGCACTCCAAGAGATTACTGTACACTGACACTAAGAAGACACACTGGGGCTGGCACCCTCAGGGATTACTGTACACTGATACTGAGATGGAACACTGGAGCTGGCACCCTCAGGGATTACTGTACACTGGTACTGAGATGGCACACTGGAGCTGGCACCGTCAGGGATTACTGTACACTGGCACTGAGATGGCACACTGGAGCTGGCACCCTCAGGGATTGCTGTACATTAGTACTGAGATGGCACACTGGAGCTGGTACCCTCAGGGATTGCTGTACATTAGTACTGAGATGGCACACTGGAGCTGGTACCCTCAGGGATTGCTGTACATTAGTACTGAGATGGCACACTGAAGCTGGCACCCTCAGGGATTACTGTACACTGATACTGAGATGGCACACTGAAGCTGGCACCCTCAGGGATTACTGTACACTAGTACTGAGATGGCACACTGAAGCTGGCACCCTCAGGGATTACTGTACACTAGTACTGAGATGGCACACTGAAGCTGGCACCCTCAGGGATTACTGTACACTGAGTACTGAGATGGCACACTGAAGCTGGCACCCTCAGGGATTACTGTACACTAGTACTGAGATGGCACACTGAAGCTGGCACCCTCAGGGATTACTGTACACTGATACTGAGATGGCACACTGAAGCTGGCACCCTCAGGGATTACTGTACACTAGTACTGAGATGGCACACTGAAGCTGGCACCCTCAGGGATTACTGTACACTAGTACTGAGATGGCACACTGAAGCTGGCACCCTCAGGGATTACTGTACACTAGTACTGAGATGGCACACTGAAGCTGGCACCCTCAGGGATTACTGTACACTAGTACTGAGATGGCACACTGAAGCTGGCACCCTCAGGGATTACTGTACACTAGTACTGAGATGGCACACTGAAGCTGGCACCCTCAGGGATTACTGTACACTAGTACTGAGATGGCACACTGAAGCTGGCACCCTCAGGGATTACTGTACACTAGTACTGAGATGGCACACTGAAGCTGGCACCCTCAGGGATTACTGTACACTAGTACTGAGATGGCACACTGAAGCTGGCACCCTCAGGGATTACTGTACACTAGTACTGAGATGGCACACTGAAGCTGGCACCCTCAGGGATTACTGTACACTAGTACTGAGATGGCACACTGAAGCTGGCACCCTCAGGGATTACTGTACACTAGTACTGAGATGGCACACTGAAGCTGGCACCCTCAGGGATTACTGTACACTGTACTGAGATGGCACACTGAAGCTGGCACCCTCAGGGATTACTGTACACTGGTACTGAGATGGCACACTGAAGCTGGCACCCTCAGGGATTACTGTACACTGATACTGAGATGGCACACTGAAGCTGGCACCCTCAGGGATTACTGTACACTAGTACTGAGATGGCACACTGAAGCTGGCACCCTCAGGGATTACTGTACACTAGTACTGAGATGGCACACTGAAGCTGGCACCCTCAGGGATTACTGTACACTGGTACTGAGATGGCACACTGAAGCTGGCACCCTCAGGGATTACTGTACACTAGTACTGAGATGGCACACTGAAGCTGGCACCCTCAGGGATTACTGTACACTAGTACTGAGATGGCACACTGAAGCTGGCACCCTCAGGGATTACTGTACACTGATACTGAGATGGCACACTGAAGCTGGCACCCTCAGGGATTACTGTACACTGATACTGAGATGGCACACTGAAGCTGGCACCCTCAGGGATTACTGTACACTGGTACTGAGATGGCACACTGAAGCTGGCACCCTCAGGGATTACTGTACACTAGTACTGAGATGGCACACTGAAGCTGGCACCCTCAGGGATTACTGTACACTGATACTGAGATGGCACACTGAAGCTGGCACCCTCAGGGATTACTGTACACTAGTACTGAGATGGCACACTGAAGCTGGCACCCTCAGGGATTACTGTACACTGATACTGAGATGGCACACTTGCTTTTGTTTTACTTGTAACCAGTGTTTCACATTAGATTTTAACAGATAAGACAAAGAGAGAATTGCGCATGATATTTTGTGTTTATAAACTATTCTATCTGATCGTATTACTAAATTATTATTACTATTCATTTATAGCATAATGCCTTTCATGTAATCATCCAAGCCAGTATCAAATTAGTTTTATCTGAAGCCAAATGACCAAACGGTCAAGAGACTCTGAAGTTTTTGATGAGAAGATGCAATCCTTATAAGATCTGAGAAATTAATTTTGCTGCCTGCCAAATCCATAGAAAGAGGAAGCACTGCAGAAAATGAGGATGGCTTTTTTAAATATAAAAGATATTGATGCATTGTTTTAGTATAATGCAGCATTGTTTGCATAATTTAAATTAACTAACAACTTATAGCCAATGTGGTTTTAGCAAATCCTATTTTGGAAGTCAGCAACCAATGGCACTAATGCTGAGTGTGGCACTCTGGGTGATTTCTAACAACACCAGGAATGCTGCGGGGTGAAAATTGCTTTTTGTGCTGCACTTCTTACAATTTACATAGGATAATCCAAAGCAGCATACAGCATTCTTAGTATTCCAGTTGACATTAAAGAGACTGTAAAGTTAAAATAAACCTTTTATTATTCAGATAGAGCATACAATTTATAACAACTTTCCATTTTACTACTATTATCAGATTTTCTTTATTCTCTTGTTATCCTTTGTTGAAAAGCACACCTATGTGAAATCAGGAACAGCAATGTATTACTGGGATCTAGCTGGTGATTGGTGGCTGCTTACCATTGACTCCTCCAGCTCAACTATCTCCCAGTAGTGCATTTCCCACTGCTTCAACAAAGGATATTGAGACAATGAAGACAATTTGATAATAAAAGTAAATTGGAAAATTGTTTAACATTTTATGCTCTATATGAATCATGAAAAAAATTATGTTTCATGTCCCTTTAAAATAAGGATCTAAATGAAAGACTTCAGGGCCAGGGGTATATGTAAAGCCGCTATGGGGTTGATTTATTAAGCAGCGTATGCTGCACTGATGCCCCATAGTTTCTTATGACTGCTGCTCCTTAACTTAAGTTAAAGAGCAGCGGTCGTAAGAAATCATTCCGATCGGAATGAATGACGGCCCCTGCTAGCGGACGATTAGCTGTGAGTGAGCAGGGGGCGGCATTGCACAAGCATTTCACCAGAACTGCTTGTGCAATGTTAAATGCCGACAGCCTATGCTGTCGGCATTTAGCGAGGTCGAGCGGACATGATTCGCTACATCGAATCATGTCCACTCGACCTTTGGTAAATCTACCCTAATAGCGCAATTGTACTGTACCAAACATTCTTTTTTTAATAACACATTTAATACAGTGCAACCACAATATTACTAGACCCGTACAGTATATTTTGAGCTTCTAATTGCGATCACACTGTACCGACACATTTACAGATCTTTAAAAAAAAAACGCACTATTTTAAAAGGGAAACATTTCGGCTACTGTCTTCTATGGGAAATTAATATCTCGTACACAAAATCTTGTTCCTGAAAACAAATGAACATGTTTATTTATTAAACAAAGTTACTTTAAATACATAATGTAGTATTTACATTACATTACACCTTCTCTGCAGATGACGTTGCTTCCAGTGACACAGAACTGTCGCCTCCCACAGTGAGGTATAGTAAATAGCCTCTTGGCGACACTACAGTGATTTCATCCCTTTAGAACATTTCCTCAAATTCAATCATTGGTAAGCGTTCCATTGTGTCGGAGACTCCTCTCTGTTCTGGCTTGTTCGACTTGTACACTAACTCCTTGCCACACACTTGACGCAGTAAGGTGTCCCAACCTCAGCGCTCCCCACAGGAACTCACTACTGTTGACTTTGATCCGGCCCGGTGCACAGGGAAAAGGAGTTTCACCACACTCCCCAGTTGAAGTATAATAATGAAACCAATATCCTCACACTCAGGGAATGCCGGACAAGGATGAAGACAGGATACTCAAATATGCCATAAAAATGCTTTTATTGTATAAGGCTTAAAAAAAAAACTGAAGACGTCTAGATGGTCAGGTCAAACGTGTTTCATTCTCAACTTTCTGAATGACCTACCACCTCCCTTTAGAACATTTCACCTGCGATGCGTCTAGCTTTACAAAATAGCGCTGTCTTGACAATGCTTAAAACATCGGGCCCTGAGAGAGGGGCTGCAGGACCAGGGGCTGATCTAGGTATGTGATCGAGAGAGGAGCTGCAGGGCCAGGAGTTTTATCTGATATGTATAACATCAGCTGACTACTTTTGCCAATAATCCTCCATAAAAATACTGAACAAACAGCAGGTGACATGAAAAAAGGTTGCTGGAGGTCTCATGTAATGGCCCTTTCCAAACTCTACCATAGACTGCAACTTAGACCTCATACTAATTCTGCCTTATACACTGTCATATATACTCTTTAACCTTGACTTCTAGTAACAAACAAATCAATAAAAAACATATGAGTAATACTTAGTGTTTATTTATCCCTTGGCTGTTGGTCATACTCATAGAGTAGTGATTTGTTTTTTTTTTTATAGTTTTATGGTTAGTTATTTTGGGTCATGAACTTCATTTTGGTGCAATATCGTTTTCTATTTCGAACTATTTCTGTAATTCAGTTTGCAACTCTTCTTATTGATTGTAATAGTTTTGAAATCAATTAAAAACCATTTAACTGTTATACAATGGGGCCCATTTATCAAGCTCCGAACGGAGCTTGTGGGCCAGTGTTTCTGGCGAGTCTTCAGACTTGCCAGAAACAGCAGTTATGAAGCAGCGGTCTAAAGACTGCTGCTCCGTAACCCTGTCCGCCTGCTCTGAGCAGGCGGACAGGAATCGCCGGAATTCAACCCGATCGAGTACGATCGGGTTGATTGACAGCTCCCTGCTGGCAGCCCATTGGCCCCGAGTCAGCAGGGGGCGGCGTTGCACCAGCAGCTATTGTGAGCTGCTGATGCAATACTGAATACGGAGAGCGTATTGCTTTCCGCATTCAGCGATCTCTTGCGGACCTGATCCGCACTGTCGGATCAGGTCCGCAAGACATTTGATAAATAGGCCCCAATGTTTCAATTATAAATTCAAATGTTTTGGAATGATGACAACTAAATCCTGAATCTTGGTGCTTAGCTTAGTGACTAAACAAACAAGCGTGCATAAACGAACATGCTCTTAAGTTAAAGGACCAGTCAACACAGTAGATTTGCATAATCAACAAATGCAAGATAAAAAGACAATGAAATAGCACTTAGTTTGAACTTCAAATGAGTAGTAGATTTTTTTTCTGACAATTTTAAGTTATGTCTATTTCCACTCCCTCTGTACCATTTGACAGCCATCAGCCAATCACAAATGCATACACGTACCATGTGACAGCCATTAGCCAATCACAAATGTATACACGTTTATTCTGCACATGCTCAGTAGGATCTGGTGACTCAAAAAGTATAACTATAAATAGACTGTGCACATTTTGTTAATGGAAGTAAATTGGAAAGTTCTTTAAAATCGCTGCTCTATCTGAATAATGAAAGTTTAATTTTGACTTGAGTGTCCCTTTAATCTAATTAATTTTTCTACAAAATCCACCATTAAAGTCATTGAGGAATTTTGTAGATAAATCTTTTCATAAGCTTTTTTAAATTATTGAACTTTAAATTATTAAAGTTGGCTTCAGTACAATACAAATTAATAATCTGTCTGCCAGTAACACATGTAAATAGAAGTGATTTGTCGTCCCCCCCCCCCCCCCCCTTGATTGCCCCTCACTTCTTTCTGCTTCATATTTGTAATGCGTTAAGGCATAGGAGGCCTTTTACATTTAGCTAACACACCAGGACTTTACAAAAAACTGAACATTTAGGAATCCAGTATTTTGGTGCAGATTTTACTGGGCAGTGGGCGGCCTGCTAAAATGTACTGGGCAGTGGGGGCACCGTGGGTTCTTGGCAGTTTGCTATAGGATTTCTACAGCACTACAATAGTTACGTGGCATACCTTTTCTTATGGTATAAAATATAGAAGAATAATAATACTATATCATGTGGCTGGCTATATTGCATGCCTGTTGCCTATACTGTTACTAGTATACTATCTGTATTATATATATTGTAGTACGGTGCACCTCTCATCTAGTTGTTACTGCAGTGTGGGCACCACAAAAAGACAACAAAAACTAGTAGCTAATAATATATAATTATATTATTCAGTCATAAAATTGTTATTCTGTCAGAGTGTACTATGTTTCTGGCTGCCACCGCTGCCACCACCAGTAGTGCCCCTGCCACCAGCACCACCCCCTCCAGCACTACCAGTGCAGAGTCCGTGTCAGCTTCTAATTGTCTTGTAGAAAGAAAAAAATAAATAAGATGGTACGGAAAGATTATGAGGTGAAAGTTTAGAAGGTTGGAAGACAATAGGGTGGTGGGATAAGGTAGTGCTACTGAATAATTTATTTTACTGTAATTAGCCAATGCTTTTAATTTCAATTTATTGTTTGAATTCTCTTTGTAAAAAATGTTCTATTTCCTGTATGTCCTCGTGTCACAGTTAAAGGGACATGAAACCCAACATTTAAATTTTTTTATGATTCAAATAGATCATGCGATTTTAAAAATAGAAAAGGCAGCACCAGTATTAAGTTAAAAAAAAAACCTCACTTTATTCTCTTACAGGCAAAACAGGTGTGACATGGAAAGAACGTCTGACGCGTTTCACGCCCCCTAGTGGCGTTTCATCAGAGACTACAGGTGTTCCTAAACATGGCCCTCTTATACTGGGACATATTAATTGCATATTTAACCCCTTAATGTGAAACAAACAAACATTAAAAGTATATGTGTTTAACATAAAATATGCTACAGTGTACATTATCCAATATCCATTAAAACTGAATCAAATAGAAAGAACAATTATTGTATTTTATTTTATTTGCAGAGCTATTTTGGAAAATTACCTTTAATCATGTTGGTATCTGAGTAATTAATTATTTCTCATATCCCCTATACATAAATTCTGGGGAATTATATTTGATAAATTTTTATAGATGGTATTATAAATATTATGATACATAAAATTAAGATCTACAACAGACTAGAACTATTTTTGATACTAAAATGTGTCTAGATAATGTTTCATAATAAGCTACATATTTATGTAGGAAATTTTTAAACAATTCTTTACATGTGGGACTAAAAGGTACTTGTCAAATTGCTACATGATTCCTTCTTATAATATATTTTATCTTTTATTTATTGTAACTATAGTAAGACAGTCCTTATGCAAAATACTAGCTTTTTAATAATAATTATATGAAGTAGCTTATGTCCCATTCAAGGTTTAGGCCATCAGGAATTCTGGTTTTAAGTTGGTAAATCCAGTATAACTCCTTCCTGTACAAAATTTTGGACAGGAAGGAGTTATACTGGATTTACTAACTTAAAACCAGAATTCCTGATGGCCTAAACCTTGAATGGGACATAAGCTACTTCATATAATTATTATTAAAAAGCTAGTATTTTGCATAAGGACTGTCTTACTATAGTTACAATAAATAAAAGATAAAATATATTATAAGAAGGAATCATGTAGCAATTTGACAAGTACCTTTTAGTCCCACATGTAAAGAATTGTTTAAAAATTTCCTACATAAATATGTAGCTTATTATGAAAAATTATCTAGACACATTTTAGTATCAAAAATAGTTCTAGTCTGTTGTAGATCTTAATTTTATGTATCATAATATTTATAATACCATCTATAAAAATGTATCAAATATAATTCCCCAGAATTTATGTATAGGGGATATGAGAAATAATTAATTACTCAGATACCAACATGATTAAAGGTAATTTTCCAAAATAGCTCTGCAAATAAAATAAAATACAATAATTGTTCTTTCTATTTGATTCAGTTTTAATGGATATTGGATAATGTACACTGTAGCATATTTTATGTTAAACACATATACTTTTAATGTTTGTTTGTTTCACATTAAGGGGTTAAATATGCAATTAATATGTCCCAGTATAAGAGGGCCATGTTTAGGAACACCTGTAGTCTCTGATGAAACGCCACTAGGGGGCGTGAAACGCGTCAGACGTTCTTTCCATGTCACACCTGTTTTGCCTGTAAGAGAATAAAGTGAGTTTTTTTTTAATTTAATGCTGGTGCTGCCTTTTCTATTTTTATATGCTGCATTGTGGCAATCGATTCATTGCCAATTTCAGGCACTGCACCCAGTCACCGCATGACCTTCCTGTTTAACTTTGCCATCACTACGGCGGCGTCTGTGACGTCATCACCCTGAGCCACAGTCCGGACCGGCATGGGAGTTTGGAGCGGCCGCTTGCCTTATACCTCCATCATGCGATTTTAAACAACTTTCCAATGTACTTATTTTATTCAATTTTCTTCATTTTCTTGGCATTCTTTTTTGAAGGGGCAGCTATGCACTAGTGAGAGCTATCTTAAAACATCTGTTGAACCAATGAAAAGAGGCATTTTTGTGCAGCCACCAATCAGCAACTAGTTCCCAGTAATGCATTGCTGCTCCTGAGCCTACCTAGATATGCTTTTCCGCTAAGGATACCAAAATAATATAGCAATTTAGATAATAGAAGCAAATTGGAAAGTTGTTTAAAATCACATGTTCTGTCAGAATCATGAAAGAACAATTTTGGGTTTCATGTCCCTTTAACACTGAATCTTTTAGTTGTTGGCATTTCCCAGCAGTGTAATTTTGTTGTTAAAAAAATATATAATGTTTTCTGAGCTTTTCATTGTAACACAATTGAACAAAAATTTTTTTTTAACAAAATTGTAATCTGAATATTCAGACAAACCGAACACAGCCATGAACAAAATCCTGATGACACAAATCGATCAAATTTCTTTTTGCCCAGGCATATGTCTAAAAAATACCACTGTAAAAGTTAGCAATTTTTGAGACCTGTTAATAAACCGATGTTATTAATAGTACAGGAAAGAAGTGCATGAAGAACCCCACAGTTTGCACACCAGCAGCTTAACGCACCCTCGGCATAGTTCAGCGTTGGATTAGCACTTTTGCGATATCCTACATCTATTTTACTGTGCATCCCTACAGAACTCTGTTATGTGAGGGATTTAGAGCACCTGCAGATATAAGTGTGCCCTAGACTATTGCTCAAGCGAGCAATAATATGAGAGCAAACATAGAAGTGCTATTGATAGTGCTTGAGCAATGTTAATGCACAATAGTTCTATTATTTTGTGCTCCGTTTGTAATTTAGGTAAAAAATGTTTATTTATCTTTGAAAGTAAACCAGTAATATACTTGTCCTGTTTTCCTGTAGTTTTACTCTCCAAAATAATGTTTTAGTTTTCAGTAGCCATCAGGAGGCGGACATGCATTTTGCAGGATCTAGAACCCTGAGCCTTCAACATTATACACAGTGATCACTTGATCTGTGCAGAAGTTCAGTTATATATGTCCCTGAGTGGGCAAAATGTGGGCAAAGCAAAGGAGAATAAAATTTGCTTAAAAACAAATATTACATTTTATATGCTTTAAAACAATTATTTTGTATGAAGAACTTTTGTATTGTTTACGTGCTGGCATATAATATAAATATAAAACAAAATAGCTTTAAATAACCCTTTAAATATCTATGTAGGGGTGGAGGTGTCCAATAGTCCTTAAAGGGACAGTCTACACCAGAATTGTTATTGTTTTAAAAGATAGATAATCCCTTTATTACCCATTCCCCAGTTTTGCATAACCAACACAGTTATAATAATATACTTTTAACCTCTGTGATTATCTTGTATCTAAGCCTCTGCAAACTGCCCCTTTATTTCAGTTCTTTTGACAGACTTGCAGTCTAGCCAATCAGTGCCTGCTCCCAGATAACTTCACGTGCTTGAGCACAGTGTTATCTATATGAAAAAATTGAACTAACACCCTCTAGTGGTGAAAAACTTCTAAAATGCATTCATTCAAGGTCTAAGAAATTAGCATATGAACCTCCTAGGTTAAGCTTTCAACTAAGAATACCAAGAGAACAAAGCAAAATTGGTGATAAAAGTAAATTGGAAATTTGTTTAAAATTACATGCTCTATCTGAATCATGAAAGTTTATTTTAGCCTAGACTGTCCCTTTAAAGAGTAGCAAAGGTTTTGTCTTTTTTGACAGTTGAGGGATTTCAGCAGGTGAAAGGTTTGGAAGAATTTGGAAGAGAGGAAGATGGATAATATAACAAATGTGAATACCACTGGCCAGATCTGCAGCCCTCACGTGTAGAAACCACTTCAATCTATGGGTGTAGATACCAGTTAGCTATCCACAATAAGGCACTGATGTGACACTTAGAGATTTGTACTGCAAGATTCTGTAAGTTCTAGGAACATGATTCAGATAGAGAATTCCATTTATAACAACTTTCCAATTTACTTCTATTATGAAATAAGCTTAATTCTTTTGGTATACTTTGCTGAAGGAGCAGCAATGCACTACTGGGAGCTAGCTGAATACTCAAATCAACAAAGGATACCAAGAGTACAAAGCAAATTATATAATAGAAGTAAATTGGAAAGTTGGTTAAAAATCAATTTTCTTTCTGAGTTATGGAAGAAACGTTTTAGGTTTATGTCCCTTATAAGATATAGTAACTTTAAATTTAATTGGATACCACATGTCATTTTAAACAACTTTCCAATTTAGTTCTGCTATCAGTTTATATCCTAGGTGAGATCAGGAGCGTGCATGTTTCCTTAGTCATCTTGCAGCAGTGTCAACATCATTCTTTATAGCAATGTTATACCTTGTTGCAAACTTTTCTGCCATAGAATGCTAAACTCCTATCAACCTAGCTGTACTAAGAGAATAGGGCAAATTTAAGACTAGAAATAAATTGGAAAGTTGTTTAAAAATGTATGATCTATCTGAATCATCAAAATAGGGCTTTTGGCTCTTTCAGCTGTGAGATTTACATCTTCTAAACCTTTTATTGTATCCTTGTGAATGGCAACATCTTTCAGCAACTAAAAATCAGAAAAAAATATACAGTACAGTATTTAGGTTACTTTGGTGCATCGCATTGTAGGATGTGATTGATGCATCTAAAAAGGGTTTTGGCTTCTATAATTTACTGAGGATTTCTCTACACAGTTTAAAATAAGGTAGAAAAAAATACCAAAGCATAGAAGTATATATATAAATGCTCATTTTGTCAGAAAATTTGTGTTAAATAAAATCCATACGTATTTAAACCTTTTTAAATCTCCGGTACTGTACATGAGCAGTACATAGTCAGTGATTGGTAAATACATAAGTGAGCCACTTCTGATTGGCTCACTTGCACTATCCTCAGGGGTCACAGTACACTGAATCTGGGACCACAACCTTAAACTAGTGTGGGGGAGGGGGGGATTTCGACTAATAATAAAATGCCCTAACATATAATTTTATTGTTTTTAAAATATACTTTTACGTCAATTTAATGGATGATGGAACTGTCTACAGCATGTCTTACTTACAAGATGTCTTTCTTGTACTGCAGTTTGCTGAATTTTCTTGTGAAATACATACTGTACATTGTTGTTTAAAATCACAATTGGCAGTTTGGAAATGGAATGTTTGTTTAACGTATAAACAGCTCATTCCTCCCATTAGATGTAAAGACTTTTTTATA
This sequence comes from Bombina bombina, assembly GCF_027579735.1. Taxonomy (NCBI): domain Eukaryota; kingdom Metazoa; phylum Chordata; class Amphibia; order Anura; family Bombinatoridae; genus Bombina; species Bombina bombina. The sequence goes on from NC_069501.1 coordinate 1,128,771,876, forward strand.
TATATAATTGCAAGATAATTAATGCTTTAATTATGCCAGATCAACATCTGGTTAAAATAAATGCACTGTTCTTGAATCCTAAAAAAAAGCAGCCGGAAGGAAGTAGATAACGTTATATTAATACAGTTCTGCTGATAGACTTTATTGTTTTGAGATGACTTGGAAACTCCTCTTAAACTGAACTGTGTACCAGATTCCCTTTGGGTGTGTGCAGTACTGAAATACAGCATGGTTTATATATTCAGCTTGTGGATAAATAATCTTAATTTCCCTTGCCTTTCTTTCTCTGTTTGCACATCTGTATATGCCTTTGTAGAAATGGAAATATTGCGTGGGAAGGAAATTGTTTTAAACAACTGGGAATAGAGATTAAATTGAGATCAAAATACTGTTCTTTTTTATTACTGTATTAAATGGTTTGTTCTTTTCATTTATTTGAGTTTGACTATATATATATATATATACCCCAAAACTTTTAAGGAATTCCTTGTGTAGACTGAATTGTTGTCGAGACAGGCAGCTGCCTTTTTTTGTTGAAAGATATGTTAAGAAAAGCCGATCAAAGTCCCTATTCACATGATATATGGAACAGCATCAGCAGACCAGGCTAATACTGAGACATGTCAGTCTTACCAGGCTCTGAAGTGGTTATAGAAATTCCACTAAAATGGAATGAAAACTATCACTGGTTCTTTAGGAAATATGCCATGTAAAAGGGACATTAATAAAAGTACATTTTTCATTTCTTAGTCTTAAAATGTGCACTTTAATAGGTGTTATAGTTTTTGTAATTTAATTTATAAGTAAAATAAACCCATTTTTTCATACTGGTGGAGGTGTGTTATTGTCCAGCAAAAAAAGATGCCATTATTACAGCTATGAATTGTCCACAGAAAAATGTCTTATCCTGTTAGTTTCAGTATTAATTAAAAAATATTTGCCTTATAGGCACAATGTACTTAATAAAGCAGGTGATGGAGTTCATTGTACTCAAAGCAGTTAATTGTATTCATTGTATGTGTATATATATATTTATTTATTTATTTATTTATAAAAATTTTTACCAGGAAGGATACATTGAGATTTCTCTCGTTTTCAAGTATGTCCTGGGTTCACAAAACATTGCATTGATACAATAGGGTACAGTAAAATTCAAAAACAATAATAATACACAATATATGCAAAAAATTTTACATAGAACAGGTAGGAAATATATAATCAACCATGACAGGTGCATTCTGTTTTGAGATATGTAGAAAGGGATCTATTAAAGGATATTAGGCTTGGGGAAGGTCTGACAGTGTGCGGGAGATCATTCCATAACTGTGGTGCTCTGTAGGAAAAGGAGGATCGAGCTGCTTTCTTTTTGTATTGAGGCAAGCTAAATAATGTACTGGTACTGGATCAGAGGTTATAGGAGGTGGGAATAGCCGGGGAGATCATTCTGCTCAGGTAGGGTGGGAGCATCCCAAAAAGGCTCTTAAACACAAGGCAATGTATATATGTGTGTATATATATAGAGAGAGAAACTAAACCTTTATTCTTATACTTTCACTTAAGCAACTGATATAATTTTGAAAAATGCATGTAAATATATTTCTCAGGCTAATCTTTATTTTAAATACATTAGGCTAGATTACAAGTGGAGCACAAAAATATTAGCACTGTTGAGCACTAACACTGCTTAAGTTAAATCAATAGCTCTCCTATTCTTGCACTAATTTTACAAGTTTAAAGTAAAAAAATGTTCCTTCTAAATACAGGGAGAGCCCACAGCTGCATTCATTCCTTGTGAATACAGAACCTGGCCACCAGGAGGAGGCAAAAACACCCCAGCCAAAGGCTCAAATACCTCCCCCACTATCTCCATCCCCCAGTCATTCTTTGCCTTTCGTCACAGGAGGTTGGCAGAGAAGTGTCAGAAGTTTTCGGAATAGTTCCTTATGGAGGGTAGTACTCTTCGAGATGGAACTAGAGTTTTAAGTAGTCTTGTCAGCCTCTCAGTGAGAGCATTGATGAAAGTTAGAGTCTGGAGATCCAGGTAGAGTCTTTCTGCGAACCCATCCAGACTCATATTAACAGCTCCTTAAGCATTCAGCGTTGACGAGTTTCGCTGCCTGCTTTCTTCAGTCAAGTCCATGTCACTGCTACAATCTGTCAAACTTGAAGGACCGTGTCACTGTTCCACGGCATAGATTCCGGTAAGATCGTTTCATTACTTTATATACTTGTTAGCGATTGAAGACAGGGTCACAGTGGGACTCCTTTATCTTTATGGAATCAAGGGTTAATACCTCCTGAGGGGGATTATTGAACAGTGTTTTAATTGTATATTGTTATGTCATTTGACTGCTTATGTTTAAGAATGTTTTGGCTCCTAGGCTGATACGGAACATACAGGTTATTTTCATTGGAAAGCTGTGCAGCCGCATGAGCACTATGTGACTGGGAGTGGTCACGTTTTTTTTCCATCTTCCGATTTCTGTCTGGGTGTCTGCGGAGAGGAGCATCTTCTCTATCTGTCTGGGTCATAGGAGGTGGTGAGTGCCCCAGCCATTAGGGGTATAAGGTGCCAGTTGTTTTTCCTTTTCTATAATTTGATATAGACGAGTTATGGAGGATTCTGATATTTTAGAGGATTCCTCCGATACAGATTTTGAGTGATACCTGTGTATATTGTGAGGAGGCCTGGGTAATCTAGCCTTCTCAATTATGTTCTGTATGCCGCAATAGGGTGTTCTCATCAACCAATATTGAGATGTTAGAGCCATCCAATCAGTCCTCTGGGGATGCGGTTCACTCTGAGGCTTCAGAGGGAGATCCTCCTGGGTCGGAGTCTGCTGACTTGGGTCCTCCAACTGTGGAGGGCTTAGCATTTAGATTTAGATTGGCACACCTGCATTTACTCCTGAGAGAGGTTTTGGCGATGTTAGAGGTTCCTAGTACTCATCCGTCAGTTGCATCTCAGTCCTCTTAATCTGATAACGATCTTAACTAGATGAGGGAAGGACGGGATCCTATTCCTTGTCATCTTGTGTTACCTTTTTTGTATATTGTTTATTTAGAATCCCAGTTCCAAGCTGTATTGGGGATTGTGTCGTATTACAGGCCGGACCTGTTTTTTGTTTGCACTCTCCTTTTTCAGGGCAGTTGCCTGTTTTTCTTTGCTTTGCTATTCCATTTTCAGATAGTTTTTTTAGATTTCTAGGTTATTATAGAAACTCTTCTTAGAAGGATGTTTCGTCACATGGGATTTTTGTTACTATCGACTTTGATGTTCTAAATTGTTGGAGTTTTCCGTTGGAAACTTCTAGGTCTCTGGTCGGGGTGATGTTCCCTCGATTTTCTAGAGATGAAAATTAAGCCTTGGAGCTTATTTCCTTTTTGTTATTCTCAGTTTCCTAGCACTGCTGGGACTTAAGAATTTACTTTTTGTTACAGACATGCCGTACCCTTGATGATGGGCAGGACCTGTTTTGGGTAATAGTGAAGTCTGTTCTTTCCTTCTACTTTAGAGAAGGAGCTCTTCTGGTCCAGGCAGAGCAGGTCCGTCTATACCGAAGGACAGGCAGGACCTGTGTTAGGTTCTTTTGGATGGGCGCTTGATGCTGGATCATAGGGGTCCGGGGGTCCTAGAAGACAGAGTTATGGCCTTCTGGACTAGGTGATTTTTGGAGTCTTGTCCCGGTACCCTTCGCAGTGTTTTCACACTGTCGGTGTGGTCCAATAAGAGGAGGGTTTTTTTCCTGTCCTTTTTGGGTCAGATAATTTTTAGGCAGAGCTTATTAGATCTCTTTGGTCAGTGAGTATTCACGGTTCTTTCTACCGGGATTTTGGCTGAAGATATCTTTCTGGCAAAGAGCAGTCCAGTGTAGCCTGGTTATCTCTGTGGCTTTGCAACTCAAAGTTTCAGGGTTTGAATCCTGCTGCTGTTGCTGGATACCCATTTAATACATCCTTGTTTAAGCAGGTCCAGTTCCTAGGGAGCGATTTTCTTCTGGAACCTCGTTTGAATTATAAGCCTTCTTTGGAATCTGAGGTTTAATGTGGCAGTAGCCTGTTTCTAGTTGTTGCGGTGGCTCCCAAGTCTTGACAGTTCTGGTTTTTCCAGCGTCTACTAGTAGACTTTTTTGGGATTGCTTCCTGCTGATTCCACCCTCAGAGGTGGACCTAGATCTGAGTTCTGTTGTTGGCACCAGGTTGGCTCTTTTGGATGCAGCTTGGTCTTTCAGATAGGAAGGCTCCTTGCCTTAGAACTTGCGAAGTTAGAATACTTCATCGGTTTCTGCCCTCCAATTCACCTTCAGGCCTTCATTGTCACTGTGGGGGGGGGGGGGAGGGATGGATTCAGCCCAGGCCATGTCTTCGACATAGCATTGGGGCTTTTTCTTTCTGTCTGAGCAGTCCGTTTTTTTGGATACCAGTTGGGAAATCGTTCTCCAGTGTTCGGTTCTGATCTCCCGGTGTTGGGGGACTTTTATCCTAGTACACCAGGGCAGTTTTGTCTTGGTCTCTTCCCCGTCAGCAGGGTGAAAGTGGTTTCTGGAGTTTGTTGCTCAGAATTTTCCTTCCAATTATCTTGGGAGTTTCTCTTTCCAGTTGAGCATTTTGATCTGAGGTCTGGTTTGCTGGCTTCATGCCAGTTGGGACCTCTTGGTGAGTGAATTATTTATAACTTAGTGAGTGAGTCCCTCCTGTGTAGACAGGAGGGTCTCAAATTGGTGGTGGCTGGAAGCCCACCATGGCTCTTGGTGGCAATTTATTCTCTGAGCATGCTCTTTCAGAACTGCTGTTCCTTATGATCGTCCGTTTGTTTTGTTTATCCAGAGGTTATCGACTATGAATCTGAGGAAAGCAGATCGAGTTCTCTTCTGAGGTCCACTAGACTTCGTGGCCTCAAGGATTAGTTTCTGGTTTAGCAAGCTGTAGGCTTGGAGTTTTGAATCCTGCTGTGGCAGTTTTCTTAAATTCTGAGGAGGTCTTTTGTAACCTTATTTTCAGCCATGGCTCTCTTTTTCAAGGATGGCTCGATTCTCTCTGGAGTGAGTGTCTGTGAGACTGTTGCTCTTTTCATTGCCCGTGAGAGCCTTCGCTATATGAGACTTCCCTTGTTGTGGGGATCTACCGGGTCAAGGTCTCTTGCGCCTTCCGGGGCGATTGGCGAGGGTTCACTGGGACCTAGCCGAGAGAAGGTTTTCTTTTCTGGAAGGTTTTCAGTCTTCCCTTCAGTTTGTTTCTGGTTTCTTGTCTCCTAATTTATGCGTGAAGGTCTCCCTTCTTGTGTCAGGAGGAACTAGCTTTTCCGGACTTTCTTCTGGATCCTAGAGTATCTTCTTCCCCTCTAAAATGAGCTGGTGAAAGGTTTGTCTAGCTAGTTCTTGTTCAAATGGGCAGCCTGCTAAGATAATCTGGGATGGCCTAGCTGCCTGGCAAGCAGAAGGTTGCAGATTGACCCAGCTATGGTTCCTTTCTCTGGTATGTTTTCACAGGTAGTTTTTTGCTATCTGTTTGTACTTGGTTCCAGAAATCATTGATTTTCCAAGTGTTCAGTTATTTTGCTAGGGCTCTGCCTGTGGTAGGATGGGCAAGTCTATTTCCTGCTCCTTGGCGTTGGATTTATCCTTCAGTTACATTGGTTTTCCTTTGTACCTAGACAGGAGGTGGTTTTTTTAATCTTATTCAAGGGCCTATTTCATCTGTAGTAGTTTTTCCACATGTCATAGTTCATGTGTTGCAACTATTACAATATGTTTTCCTTCTTGGGTTCTCCCTTCTAATAGGGCTATCCAAGTTTTTTTCTCTCTAGATGGTCGTCTATCCATTGCCCAAATGGGAAGAGGTTCTTCCTTCTTTTTTGGGGACTCTTACCTTGAAGTTTCTGTCAGACTTTATCAGTTTTTTCCTTTAGGTTATTTTTTTCTGGGGAGTGCAAGGTTTGTAAGATGATGAACTTCCAACTTGTTGGTGGAGGTGTGTGTTTTGCTGGCTTTAGGAGACAGCGGGACACGAGCCTCCTCAGAGGTCTATGACTTGGTTCGAGTGTGCTGACATCTTTGTGGGTCTCTGAAATGAGTTCTTATGGTTCTGATTGTTGGATGGTTGCTTAGTCCTTCTAATATTCTTTTTCTTTAATTTTTGCTTCTATGGAAGCCTTTGAGACTTGGTTTTCTTGCAGGCTGTGGTGCCCTCAGATTGGGCTGCCTCTTATTTGTCCTTCCTATTAGCATTCAGTGTCCTCTTTAGCTTGGGTATAATTTTCCCACAAGTAATGAATGCAGCTGTGGACTCCCTGTATTTAGAAGGAAAACATAAATTATGACTTACCAGATAATTTTCTTTCCTTCGATACAGGGAGAGTTCACAGCTCCCGCCCGTGCTCTCTGGTGGGCGGCCCTAAATTTAAATTATTTTTTCTTCTGGCACCTATTTTACCCAGATATTTCTCCTACTGTTCCTTGTTTCCTCGGCAGAATGACCGGGGGATGGAAGTGGGCGAGGTATTTAAGCCTTTGGCTGGGGTGTCTTTGCCTCCTCCTGGTGGCCAGGTTCTGTATTCCCACAAGTAATGAATGCAGCTGTGGACTCTCCCTGTATCGAAGAAAAGGAAATGATCTGGTAAGTCATAATTTATGTTTTTTCTTGAGCGAAAGCCTCAGGTGCGCTAGTTTCTTTCCGCATAGACTTCTATGGGGCTCTCTACAAACCCAATTCTGTGTTTTGCTTACACCCTAACCCAAAGGTGCGCTAGGCCAACTGCCCTAAAGCTGAACGTGGTATCAAGATATATTTTAAAATAAGCATTGTTCTTCACTTAGAAGTAAATTTTATTTTTATTGTTAAATCTCTCTCATTTATATACTTATTTATATATGTAATATTATATGTATTTATATATTTTATATATATATATATATATATATATATATATATATATATATATATATATATATATATATATATATATAAAACACATAAAGGAAACCTTTATGTGTTGTATTTGTTTTGTAATCCTCCATGGTTCTTGCACCCACTCCTGTCTGGGGTTAACTGCCTATGGCTCTGGTGACGGCACAGCTTTTTGTGAGTGCTATTTAGCACCCAGGGCTGGCATGTTGCTGGGTCATGGGATGTGTATGTGTACCTGGTCCGGTTTGGGAGTGCAGTCCCCTTTCCGTTTTATATTATATATATATATATATATATATATATATATATATATATATATATATATATATATATAAATATAGATGTATGTATGTATAGAAATAAATATATATATAAAATAAAAAACATTCTTCTAAGTGAAGATCAATTGCTATTTCCATTTTAAAAACAACAGAGTATTCACTTTGTTTTAAAGGAATGTCTAAGTTTTTTGCTACAGGTAAGGGCTTAAAGGTGTGTGTGTGTGTGTGTGTGTGTGTGTATATATATATATATCCACTCCCTTGTTATTTCCTGAATTGACTACTGCAATAACCTACTCTCTGGCCTTCCTCTTTCCCGCCTCCCCCCCCCACTTCAATTCATCCTAAATGCATCTGCCAGACTGATTCACATTTCCCATTACTTTGTATCTGCTGCACCTCTCTGCGAGTCCCTTCACTGGCTCCCTATTCACAGCAGAATTAAATTCAAAATTCTCACCCTTACATACAAAGCTCTCACCAACGCCGTTCACCTCTACCTATCCTCTCTAATAAACAAGTATACTTCAGGCCACCCACTAAAATCCAACAATGACCTGCTCCTTGCATCTGCAACTATCACCTCCTCTCATGCTAGACTGCAGGACTTCTGTCGTGCAGCACCTACCCTCTGGAATACTCTCCCACGTGCTCTCAGGCTTTGCCCAAATCTTTCTTCCTTTAAATGCTCCCTGAAGACTTTTCTGTTCAGAGAAGCCTACCACCCAACTCAATAATAAATTAATTTCACTTACCTAACAACATTTCCATCATCTAACTCTGTATTAACATCTTTCCAAATCTTGCAGTCCTCACCTCCTGTTTCTCAACCTCCTACCCTTCTAGATTGTAAGTTTCCTTGTGAATAGGGCCCTCAATCCCTCCTGTATGTGTTTGTCAAATTTTGTCCTGTCTCTTGCAAGTCTTGTATTGTTTTATTTAAATGAATTGTATCCATGGACAGCGCTGCGGATTATGTTGGCGCTTCATAAATAAAGTGTATATACATACATGTGATGTGCAAGTTTAGCTTTATGAATCAGTGTTAGGTAGCTGGTAGCCTGATTGTCACATTTGACTATGAAGCCTTCTTCGTCGCCCCAAAACAAACCTTTAAATAATTTTTTTCAACACACATCTTTCCCCCTTAATCCCGTCTCTTCCACACATACAGTGGCTTTGCTTGTTTGTTTCTTGTATTTATGTGTTGTTACTTTTTGCTGTAGTGCATGATGCTGGCTGCCTGGCACTAATGAGTTATGTGTACACTTGTTAAACAATACTAAAAGGAATTATTTGAGAGCCTTGAATTCCATAGCATTGTAGTCCCAGAGTCTCGCTGCTGCTGTCAATCAGTTTGTGGCAGTTTACTTTGGATGGTTGATAAACAGGTGCTTCCTTTGCATTTGGAAAGGTTTAAAGGGGAATCTAGCATTGTGTCTTGAGATTTCAGCTGAAATCACATGGAGTCTGACACAAGTGCTCGTGTGTACTCATCTGTGCCAGAGCTGACAGCAGATACTCACAAACTCCCACAGTTGACAAGGGCTAGACCAGTAACAGATGTTATGGGGGCACACAGAGCATCGGATTGTGTCACTTTAAATATAGGGAGCTACCTTTTGCTATAGGGAATCATCTTCATCTGTGTGGCGTTTATTTGTGCTGCCTGTCTAAACAAACATGAACACTACCAGAGTTTCCCTTCAGTTTCTTGCATGTGCTATAGAACTCACAAACATTCTTTCACTGCAGTTACTTGCTGTCCTGGATAACATAGGCATTATATAGAAAGTGCAGGAATGACAAGGAATGTCGGAAATTAATGTCATTTGCATGAAAAAGCTATTTTAATTCACAGAAACTATGAAATTCATGTTTATTAAAATGCAAGGGCTCTATTCCAATACATCTGAATTCCCATGCAAAGAACATGGTGCTTTTAAATTCAAAGCGTATTAGAAAGGATAAAGTATGAAGCAATGTTAGCACTTCCCTTCAGGTGCTCACTGCCAGCCCCGGTTCTCCCAAAACGTGTATAGAAGCAGAAAGTGTTGAAAGTGGCGGCGCTTTATTAACTCCAGGGAACCAAGCTGCCCACGTCCTCTGAGTCAACCTACCACATTGTCTGAAATCTGCTACACTATTGTGAGCGCTTTTATTTTGGAGGTGAAAGCAACAAGGTTGACTCAGAGGACATGGGTAGCTTGGTTCCCTGGAGGTGATACAGCGCCACCACTTTCAACACTTTTTGCTTTTAAATTCAAACCTGTTACAAAATGCTGGAACACCCACACGATAAATCATTTCTCACTGTTTAATTAGTGGCACAAAAGCACCCCTATACCTTGCATTGGGATAATTCAATAATAGTATTTTAGCCTATAAGAAAGCTCTTTTTGTTCATATTGTAGACATGTGCAGCCGCAAAAAATTTGGTTCGGTTCGATTCGGACCGATTCGAATTTCGGTTTGGATCGATATGAATTCGTTTCGGATTCATTCGGATTCTTTCGGATTCGTGTGAAATTCGGTTCGGTTTGGTTCGATTCGGTTCGAATCGATTCGGATTTTCGGGATTTCGGCACTGTTAAATGGGATGTGCTGTGTATTACACTAGTATACTGTACAATACTAGTGTAATACATGGCCATCCGAATAAATTCGAATCGATTCGGATTTATTCGGTTGCCGCAATTCGGAAATTCGAAACGATCCGAATTCGACAAAATTCATCCGAATTTCGATTCGGACCGAACCGAATCGCACATGTCTAATTGTCACAGGATTTGTCAGCTTACACCTTGGACCTGTTGAAAAATCTATATTACAAGTTGAGCTTAAAGGGATATGAATTCCAATTTTTTTCTTTTGTGATTCAGATAGGTCATGCAATTTAAAAAAAAAAAAAATCAAATTCACTTCTTTTATCTAATTATTTTTTTCTCTTGGTATCTTTTGCTGAAAATGATACCTAGGTAGGCTCAGGAGCGTCTGATTGGTTGCTGCACATATACTGTATGTTTCATATTATTGGCTCACCTATGTGCATTGCTGTTTCTTCAATAAAGGATAACAAGAGAATGAATCAAATTAGATAATAGATGTACATTAGAAAGTTGTTTAAAAGTGTATGTTCTATCTGAATTATGAAATAAAAAATTTGGGTTTCATGTCGCTTTAAAATAGCAAGCGGTATTGAGCGTTAGCATTGCCAGAGCACAATCCGTACCGCCTGCTTTTTTCACTCATATTAAGTCCATTGTTAATATATATTGTATGCGTGGAAGTTTAGTGCTCACTACAGTATTCATGTTAGATAGCGCAGTTGTGTACTTTCTTTCACGTAATAGATTTCTGTGAGGACTAAAATTCATGTCAGATAACATTCGAGCACAAAGCTGATGGAGCGCCAAAAATGAATTACACACATCATAAAATCATGGATAATTAAACACATATTAAAAAAATTCAAGCAGGAATCATCAGTTTTGGATCAATTCATTTACCCCAGATAAACCAGAAGTTACAGCTATATATGATATATGTAAAAAATGTAAAAGCTCGGGCAGTGATCATTTTTACCTTGTGGTAAGATACCAGAAAGTGCTCACTTTTGTGTTTCTTGAAAGTAAGGATGATTTACATGAATAGGGTTGAACAAAAAATATAATTTAAAAGGGACATGAGACCCCAACATTTCCTTTCATGATTCAGATAGAATGTACAATTTATGAAAAATCTAATTTACTTCTATTATCTTATTGATTTTGTTTACTCAGTATGCTATATGTCAGCAGTATTGCAACAATGTTTCAAACGATGTTACACATTGCGCAAACGTTGTCGTCCAGTGCTCAAAAGTGTATAACAATTGCAGCCACATGGTTCTCCAGATTTGAATACACTCCTGAGCCTACTTACTTGCTTTTTAACAAAGGATAAAGAGAACAAATTCAATTTTATAATAGAAGTAAATTGTATTTTTCTTTTAAATTGTACCTCTATCTGAATCATGAAAAAAAAAAAAAATAGCAATAGGTCTTCTCCAAAAGGATTCTCTATACATTTTATTTTCTAATGGTGGTTCCTTGACTATTTATGAAAACAAAAATGCTGATTTGTTAAAGGGACAGGAAACGTCAAAATTTTATTTCATGATTTGGATAGAACATACAATTTTAAACATCTTTTCGATTTACTTCTATTATCAAATTTGCCTCATTGTCTTGTTATCCTTTGCTAAAGGAACAGCATTGCACTACTGTCAGCTAGCTGAACACATCTAGTTAGCCAATCACAAGGGACAAATGTGTGCAGGCACCAATCAGCAGCTAGCTCGCACTAGTGTAGGATATGTGCCTATTCTTTTTCAACAAGGGATACCAAGTGAACAAAGCACATTTGAAAATAGAAGAATATTTAAACTTGTCTTAAAATTACATGCTCTATCTGAATCATGCAAGTTTAATTTTCAATTTCCTATCCCTTTAATCATTTTAACCAATCAGGTGTGTCAATGGGTAAGTTAACTGCTAAAACTTTGACCCCCCCCCCCCCCCAAGAGGGTCTAAGGCTATGACAGTTTGGAGGTGAAAACATGTAAGTGCAAAGTTAATAATAAAATATGCATAGGGTACTAGTGGGGAAACATATCTTCAACTACCCATTCCTATGTTTATAGGGTTTTAAATCCACTTTTTAACTTATTTGCCTGAAAAAAGAGACTCATTCAAGGCAGCTGGCAGCTCTCAGGTTTTGGAGAACTACAGAAAGGAATGCAGGGGACCGCCAGTGCCCTCCTAGCAACATCAGTAGAGCCCACCAACTCTTTTGATTTATTAACACAATAGTTACTTACTATTAATTTTAATTAGCGGTTTCCAATAGTGCATCAGTTGTGACAGTAACCTTTCAAGACTGTGAGAAATATATATTCAAATAGTAAAATTATTAGAAGTGAACATAAGGAAACTCAAAGATGATAAACTTATTAAACCCTCCGTTTTTTTTATTTAATTTAACAAAAGATCAATACAGCCAATCAGAGTGTGTATTTTGTATTGGCTGCACTTTAAGAAACATGTGACTGAAGTGCTCTGCAACAGTCTTCCAACATAACATAGAAAAACAGTCATTGCATGCCTAGTATAAATATATACTGGTAGACATTTGCAG